>NW_004797346.1:730828-740781 GCF_000002075.1 Aplysia californica
CACACACACTCACACACACACACACACACTCACATCGTCTCTCTTTTTTCTCCCTTAGCTTTCCCAACCCCCTTCTTTCTTTCTTTTTTGTCTTTCTTTTCTCTCTCGCTCTTTCTTGCCCTCTCCATCTTCTCTCTTTCCAATGAGCACGGTGTTCCCACAAAGAAACCTAAAACTAGGGACCAAAAAGTGACCCCATTTGGGCCTTGCAAAATCCTTAGCTGTCATTCGACCTGCCATAGTAAAATATTAGTATTGGATACTTTGCCTTTCAAACAGTCACAGACAAGTTTTGAAAACTCCGAAGTCATTTATTTTAACTGCTCTTTTGGTTCTTCAGTTTTAAATACCGGTAAATATTAATTTTGGTTGTTGTCCCAGCAGTCGGCTTGACACAGCCGTATCATTTTTCAACATTAGACTGTGAAGGAAAAACTAATGAAGAAGTACTCTGGTTTTTCTTGATAATGTTTAGTACAAAATACTCGGATAGTTAAAGCCAGCTGGGTTGGCTGATTTCTGATTACAGTTTTTGCTTTTAGTTGCTCGTCTAATTGTGAAATGGACAGTCGTTCGGATAGTAATGACGTCTAGAAAAAGAACAAGGAAGAGTGAATTATAAGTGGCGTCAGGAGGACTGATTGCCTTGGTCCCAGCGACAAGTGGTGAATAATTGTTCCTTGGAGTGCACCAGAAGCCTTTCAAATATGTCCTCCAAGGAATACAAAGAAACAATAGCTGTGACTCACATGATCTATTTCAAAGAAATAAAGAGTGTTTTCTTTATACAAGCATTAACTTTTGTTTAAAAACTACGTATTATGCAGTTTATCAATGAATAGGTGAACAAACGGACCTTCATTGGTCTCTGGCAAGAATGTTTACATGAACATGTATTCAGAAACTTGCCACGATATATTTTACAAGATTTCCCGCCCCCCGCTCTCTCTTGTTCTCTCTCTTTCTTTCTCTCTCTTTCTCTTTTAATCTCAGCCCATTTCTGTCTGTCTGTCTGTCTGTCTGTCTGTCTGTCTGTCTGTCTGTCTGTCTGTCTGTCTGTCTGTCTGTCTTGAACATTCGGGTCAGAATTATGCGGTTTGAGCAGAAGGCATTTTTGGCTTTTTCAGCCCCTCTTACAACTATTTCATCGCCTAAGAATCCCCTAAAACCTCATTCCTTTCACGTGTCAGGCATGTTAGTCACCCCTATATCCTGTTAAAATTATTCTTGTATTTTTCTGTGCAGTGCGTTTTCTCAAAACGAGATTTTTCTATATACGTACTTTTTCGAATGATTCCATTTTTTATCCAATCTTCATGAAATTTTCAGGGAATGAAGGGAAGATAAAATTCAAAATATCTGTAAGTTGAATTTTCGAAATATGGAGAATATGTTTTTGGTGGGGTGGATTTTCACGAATTTTTTTTGCAAACTTGAATACAAGATCAAGCTCAGGAAAAAATTCATTAAAAAATTTCTAATTTGTTTAGGAAAATTCAACAGACGTATAATTTGTGGATCTATTGTCTGTTAACATGTATGCAAAATAACAACTTATTTCCATAAAAAAATAAGTGCGGTATTCATTGTGTAAGACATGTCATCACAATCCAAGGTTGCTGCCGTCTCCATGACAACGAAACTTTTCTCTCTAATTTGATTGCGGATTTTTAGACTCCTCTTTAATATTATGTTATGTTATGTGTGTGAAATTTGGTCAAATTTGTTAAACTAATAAGCGAAATAGCCTTCAGGTTTACCCTCCCCCCCCCTCCCCAACAATATGCGTGTTGCTGACTGTCTTTTTCAGTTTCATGTGCAGAAAACATTTATTGTAATAAATCTGTAAGAAAAACAAAGTTATGTTTCGTATTAAAATGAACTTCAAAAACATTGCGTCTGCTAAAGATGTCGATCAAACAGAATGCGCGTCGTCAGTAAGTAAAAAGAAACAATTTTTACTTCAAAGTCGAGATATTTGGGACGTAGCTTAAAACTATTCAAAAAGGCACGATCGGCCCATCTTGGAACTGAAACAAACGTGGGAAAAATGCAAATCAAGGCCTATATGCTCTTGAAGCGAAACAAATAACTGTAATAACACCAAGACAAACAAAACAATTTTTGGAGGCATGCGTCGTGAACGACAGAAGAGTAAAGGTGTCTCAGCCGTTTCGACTTTGTTTTCTTTACAATGTATCCATTTTATTACGAGTATTTCTCTCACGTGTCAGGTGTCCTGCTTCCAAAATTACCTTTCCTTGCCTCGTAAACTGTTTTGAAAAAAAAAATCGAACAAAGCAATCCTAAGGTTATGTCGACTCTGTTTTCTGTACAATGTATCCTTTTAATGTTATTATTTCTCCACCTTGTCAGGTGTCCTACGTCAAAAAATGGCTTATTCCTGAGTTGTAAACTGTTTGAAAAAAAATCGAACTGAACAATCGTAAAGGTTTTGTTGCTAACTTTCTTGCGACTACTGATGACGATAAAAAGAGAATGATTAATTGAAATAGCGTCTCCTATGCTTTGTGAAATGGTTCGATCCTCTTCTTTTTTTTAGTTAACTTGATCTAAGACAAAAGATAATTTGACAATCAGAACATACAAAATGCTTGGTAGAATTTGGTGCATGATGAAAAAAGTCTCGTGGTCAAGGGATAACTGTGTTTATCTCTCAATCAAAATGTCCCGGGATATAAACTTGTCAGCGACGAACATTTTGTTGTCTCTATCCTCTTTCTTTTCGTTTTGCTCTTTTCTCTCATCCTGTTCTGTTCTTTACCTTCATCTCCACTTTCTTCCCAAATCCGGCTTCTTCTGTGCTGCTCTCTGGGACTCTTTTACTGCTTTTCCTGTCTCCTTCTAAGTGCTATCTTTCAGTCTCACCACTAATCTTACAGTAGGTAGGATCTAACATCTAGCCTTCTTGGATAAGGGCGAAAGAAACCCCTTTGAGGTTCAGTGTGCACAATACAGATCTCTTGGCAGTCTAAAATCGATCAGAGTAGCCTCCGGCCGCCACTCAGGCAAAATTCAAAACTAATTCCTACAGGAGACAAAAAAGTACTAGTCATCTCCGTTCCTACCAAACTGAAAATAGTCAGTATTTAAAAACATTAAAAGAGCACCCTTGAAATCGAAATGTAGCTGCCTGAAGGCAAGGGGACATATGAAGTGGGGAACAAACTGGTCACATAAAAAAAATATCAGAGGCACTGCTTGCTAAAGACCAGCCGTTGACTACTTCTGAGATCTAGCAGGGGAACACAAGCAAACAGCTATTAAAGCGAGTACTGAAATCGATTGCTATTCCTAGTTGGAAGTTATGTACATGTGCTATCTTTGGCTGGAAGAAAAAATACATTGATGATAGTTTCATTTTGGGTAATTTCCAGGGGGAGGGGGTAAAGAGGTACTCGTCTAAAGAAAAGCATTGTTCTTTCATTATTGTAATAATGTACAAAAATACATGCGTTTTCTTGGTTTTGGTTGTTAAGCACACCCTTTATCTTTTTCTTTTTCACAGAATGAGTTATTTCAGGCAGGGTAAACCACTCGGTGAAAGCTAAAGTAAGGTAAATACTCTTTAAACTATTTGACTTTGCAGAAAATCTGGCCTTTCAGTTTAATGTTCTTATGGCATCAAATTTAACCAGAAAAATCTTTGACCTTCGCTGCGCTTTGACAAGACTTTTCTACCCCGTTCCACAAAGAGTGATGCACAAATCGATCAGTTGCTTTCGTTAGAGTAAAATGATGTACACCCGAACCTCTCTAATGTTTTTATCTATCTATCTATCTATCTATCTATCTATCTATCTATCTATCTATCTATCTATCTACCTATTCCTCTCTCGCTCATTTTAGTTGCCACCTTCATAATAATTCACTCCTTAACCACTCTCTCATCCAAAAGCTTACCTAAAAGCTATGTTTCAGGCATTGTTTACAATTCCATGTGATAATCTGTCTCCAAGCCACTCAACCACCTCACAACTTTAAACAAGCTCTTCGAAGTAACAGAAAGACGTTGTTATCTAAGACCATCGGTCAACTCCGTCTCGTGGTATTTTCAATCATGTATAACAAAGAGAACCAAATTACAGTCTCAAAGACTTTGTTATACCACGACCAAACTCTTGGCTTTCTCATAATTACAGGTCATGGAAAGATAAGTATTTATACCACACGTTTAATAACAACCTCTGACTCGGCTAAGAGCTCCGAGCAGAGCTTTGGCCTCGTTGTTACGGCTGTATTATGTGGTATAGTCTAAAGAGGGGGGGGGGGGGGGGTGGCTTCACCAGAAGACGATCTCGCTTAATTGAGGACGGAATTTTACCAAGTTTCACACATATGACAAGCATAGTAAGGAGTCTTAAAATCCGCAATCAAATTTGAGAAAAAAAAAGTTTCGTTTCCATTGTACGGCGGCCATATTGGATTTTGCTGTCCTGTCTTACATAATGAATACCGCACTTATTTGTTCAGGAAATAGATTGATTTTTTGCGTGCATGTAAACAAACATTAGATCTAAACATGTGTAAGTTGAATTTTTCCTAAACAGATTAAAATATCTTTTATGAATTTTTTCCTGAGGCAGAAAACAAGTTTGCAAAAAAATCCGTGAAAATCCACATTCAAAACACTACCAACAAAAAGCTATTCCATATATCTAAAGTTCAACATACAAATTTTTAGTATTACATCCTTTCTTCATTCTGTGAAAATTTAATGAAGATTGGACAAAACATGGTGGAGTTATTAAAAAAAATATGTAGAAAAACTGTGTTTTGAGAAAAGGGGCGAAAAATAAAACTAAAAGATTGACTTTATGAGGAAATGGTGGTAACAAACATGCCCGGTATAGGAAACAAAGGCTTTAGGGGGTTCTAATGTTGTAAAATAGTTGTAAGAGAGGCTGAGAAAGCTAAAAATGCCTACAGCTCAAAACTATGCTGTACATTCATTTTAAGATGTCCCTTTACTCTTAGTAAACGGACAGACAGTTCTCTTGATTCACGGCATCGCTCGGTCGGTTACAGTCGTAATAAAAATCTATCAAGTTATTAATTTCTATTCAGTTTCAATGTTATGCTAATAGATTAAATTAATATGGAATCATATGGGAGCTACTGATGACTTGAATTATAACATCGGTTGACTACAAGGAGAAAAAATCTTCCCTTCACTAAGAAATAAACTCAAAGAGGCAAAAAATCAAAGGCCCAACTCCGATAAAACATTAGCATGCAGGTGGAAAACCTTAAACATCATCTGCACCCCCCTCCCCCAAAACCACCGACCACTCTAAACAACCGAAGTTAAAATAATATTTTCATCTGAGAGTTTGAAACCGGGTCACCCGCAAGGTGCCATAGCATGGTACCAATTTGATGTAACAGAGAGCCCACTGCCCTGTTAACTGGCTGCAATATTCTGCCATTTTATGTGTGCTCTATATCACTTGTACAGTCCGCTGATTTAACATTATGAAATTAATAGCTCCTTACAGATACTTTTAAAACACTGGCAAGTAAGAAATGATGATTTTAAATTTTTACGTAAATGGAATATCGCCAAATTTGCATGACAAGATTATATGAAACCGACTGAAGAATTTGTTTCGACCTAGCGCGCGCTTTATCAGGCTCTTTCTGCGTTATCTATCTATCTATCTATCTATCTATCTATCTATCTATCCATCTATCTATCTATCTATCTATCTATCTATCTATCTATCTATCTATCTATCTATCTATTTATCTATCTATCTATCTATCTATCTGTCTATTGACCAACCCCTTCCATTTTTCAAGCGTTCCCACCCCTACCCCGACAAAAAATAATATAGTACATAATGATAATAATATATTACATATAATGTATAACATACATGTATATACAGGACGTTGGTAGCTTTACGCTTGTATAAAGAAGAACATGACAGCAAAAAAACAAAACAAACGTATACGGTTGCACGAAAAGAATCACCAAATGTAAGTCTCTTAATAACACAATACAGACTAATCCTTCATATCTTCTTTTCTCTTTCAAGAAGGCAGCCATGTACTCGTATCGTAAGACCATAAAACGACTTTTGCATCATAACGCATTTATTCGTTTGTCTTGGTGTTGTTACAGTTATTCGTTTTCTCCAAGCTTTATATATTTTGTATTTTTCTCCAAATTTGTTTTAGTTCCATTATAAGCAGAGAGTGACTTTCGTCAGAGTTTTACTTATGTCTCCTTTCGGCCTAAAATGCTTTGAAATCCGAACGACCACTTAGAGTGCCCATAGTGAAAGCGTAGGAAGTTACCGCATAGGGATCAAATCGTTACCAGAGCTTGCTTCTTCATTAGATTGTCAGGCCCGACATATGGTATAAGAAAAAAAATCATGTAACAAAGAGGGTGGGGTTGGTGGCGGGGCAAGGGGGTGGGGGGTGGGATGCTCCAGTTTCCAAAAAGCAAAAGAAACAAAATCATAAGTGAAATCTTAACTTTTAAGCCTAGCATGAAAGAGCTAGTCACTCTAAGCAATACGTAAGTAAAACAAATAGAGACGTGTACAATAATATTATAATTACTATATAAACGAAGGGAAACCTCGCCACATTAATCCATGTTCGTGCTCCGGAAATTACCGGTAGAATTCATCACTCGATAAATTGTACATCAATAATAAAGGGGAGGGGGGGGGGGCTAACCTGAAGGCTATCTCGTTTATTAAAGGACAAAATTTTACGAAATTTTACACATATAATTTGAGAAAAAGGTTTCGTTTCCATGGATACGGCTGCCATATTGGATTTTGCTGATTTGTCTTACGTAATGAATACCGTACTTATTTTTTAATGGAAATGAATTGGGGTTTTTTTGCAGACACTTTAACAAACATTATATCTAAAAAGTTGACTGTTGAATTTTTCTACGTGAAATATAAAATTTTTAATGAATTTTTTCCTGAGGTAGTATTCAAGTTTGCAAAAATTCCGTGAAAATTCACTCCAGACACCACCCAAAACAATCTATTCCATATATTAACATTTCAACAATCACATTTTTAGTATTACACCTGTTTTTCATTCTGTGAAAATTTCTTGAAGATTGGTTTAAAAAATGGTAGTTGTTTAAAAAAAGTATATACAAAAATCGCGTTTTGAGAGAACGGATGATAAAGAAAAATAAAATATTGACTTAATTAAAAGAGGAAATGGTGGTGACAAACATGCCTGGTCTCGGAAGAAATATGGCTTTTAGGGGTTCTTATTCGATGACATAATTGTAGAAAGGCTGAGGAAGCTAAGTATGCCCACAACTCAAAAACCACAATTTTGAGCCAAAACTGGAATTTAGGGGTGCACCCCCCCTTCCTCAATAATTGTCATCAAAGTTAAAGACAATAAGTTGGGTTCAGTAGTATAGACTTACTTAACTACTCGGATCTGTAAGGTCAGGGCGAGGTGAACAGTCGGAGTGACAATGTAATAAACTTATGAAACGAAGTTAGGTTAATTTACCTATAACGTTAAGTTCTGAACGGTGTCGTGATCCGATAAATTAGTGATACAGAATATTGATGCACAAGAGACATCGACCCTGACCATGGCTGAGAGCACGAAACAGGTGAAACAGACTGACACTTCTTTGTATGAGGTAGTAACGACCCAATCGTAGGCGGATCTTTCGATATTACTGTAATTGTCTCACGTGATGCCAAAACAAGACTCTCGGACCCGTGATGGAGACCAGGAGATGTTTAGTTCTCCTGAGAGCCGTTCACCCTGAACCGGACCCGACTTTACGGGTTCAAAAAAGTAATTAGTTCTTTCAATATCGTCAAGGCCAGTCGAAATGGTTGATTGAAAACTGAGCAGGTGTTTTTTTTTTTCGATGTAATCAGATTACATTGCTCGCTAGGGATTCTTTTGGACAGTATTTATTACTCTCTTGGGTGCCAGAGGGTAGAATTCTTGATTATGAGAGATTTCACATCCGGAGTATGTCTGCTCTGTCTAACTGATGATACAGTTGTCTCCTTGTGAATTGCCCCCCCCCCCACCTTTTCCTCCCAGTGGTATTCGATACCATCAGCCCGGACGGCAGAATTAAGACACAGAATATAGGATTGCAATGGGCAACTGTAACGAAAAAGTTTGGACATGTCGATGTCACAAGGCAAATGTTCCGAAGAAAAGTAACATAGAAATCATAGTGTGGTGAAACATTCGTGGTGAAACATTCGTGGTGAAACTTATCCTCAAATATCTCTTTAACGGGTGAATCAATGTCACCAACACTTTGCACTGTAGTTTGCATCAATTTTTTTGTCTTTACTTAATCGTTTTTTTCTACAACAATTTAGGCTAGATTTTAAAACAAACAAACAAAACAAACTTTTTCTTCATAAATTTATATAAAATACTATAAAACCTCCGGCACGCGGAAAAGGGGATTGTTGACAGCACTTCCAGCTTCTCACACAGATTTTGCACAAGCATATGGCCTACGTCACAGCCCACTAATGACAAATTTTAGCTGCAAAACTTGTTACAAGAAACTAATTTTATAGTGAACACTTAAAAAAAAACAACTGTAGTGTCTCAAACTAGGCGATCAATAAGCATGATGTCACGATAAGAAAAATGCCGTATTGTCCCACTGCTATAAATCTTTTAAGATTTGTAGAAACCACCCATTTGGATTTTCCATTAGTGTTTACCATAAATGAATCTTTTGAGAACTTTAAGCGCAAAATAGTGTTCAGGGATTTTTAATTTGTATTTATTAAGGAATTTTCTAGAATACAGTTAACAAGCGTTTACAAAAATATTGATATGTCACAGCAATTTGATACAACACATTGTGGCAAAAGCTGTAGAGTTAACGTTTGGTAGTTGAGGAAATACTATTTGACAATAAATTGCGCCTCGGAATTTATTTTGACCGTACTATAGTACCTCTGTCTTTACACATGGGTGCTGTATGTTATTCAGTCTGGGTTAGCCCTGGTAGGCAGGGTCAAGGGAGCCTTCCCACTGAATAATTTAGACTGAGTCAGGGTGAACGTAAAGTATTTTCAATGATATAAAATATTCAGCTTGTAGAATGAAACATTTCGCATTGTTTACAAACCAAGAAATACCCCCCGTGTTATCGCCTCATTGTGCAGCAGAAATTAGATTCCGTACCTTGGCTCGTCATGTACTATTGAATGGCTACACACTGGCATGGTCATCCTTCATGTAGTCTACTGAGGAATCAGTAACAAGATTAGAGACACCCGTTTCATCAACTTTTATTAATGCGACCTGTCTGTACTTGTACGTTACAGAAAATATTCAACTTACAATAACAACAGCATAATAAAGCTACCTAGCTTCGTCTTCCGAGACAGACATATATGTCAACAACAATAACAACAATAACAACAACAACAACAGCAACAACAACAACAGCAACAACAACAACAGCAACAACAACAGCAACAACAACAACAACAACAACAACAACATCAACACCAACATCAACTCCAACATCAACAACAATAAAATTATTAACCTCATCAAAGAGGCAATGAAGTATGGTCATCATTAAAAAAAGGACTTTCGATAATGTGAACAGTCTTCAGTTGCAATATGTCATTGGTTTCAGAGTTTATGAAAAAAGTACCTTTTACAGGTAGCCAATACCTCCCGTATGTCTTTCTCATGTATTAGCGTGTGTGTGTGTGTGTGTGTGTGTGTGTGTGTGTGTGTGTGTGTGTGTGTGTGTGTGTGTGTGTGTGTGTAACAATGGATGGACGGATGGAGATTTGAATAATATTATACATGGGCCTTCGATCTGTATGAGTGTATAATACTATAACTCATAATAATATACATAGTGTGTGCATAATCTGTTTAGCTTGTAAACAAGTACGCTTGTATATTGTTTACAAATTTGT
>NW_004797346.1:741464-744373 GCF_000002075.1 Aplysia californica
GGGGGGGGGGCGGAGGAGACGAAAAAATCCCCCGCCCCCCAACAGAGAGCAGGAAAGGAAGTGAAAGGAGAACATTTTAGAACCTGGGACTTATTAAGTGAGAGGCAAGCACCATAAACGTTAAACCACGAGAGCCCCCTTATTTGAGTTTACTTCATCATCCAACCGAAGATTTGTTCTGTGAGCGTGCAGGTTATGATTTGTTCACTTTCGTATGGCCATGTTTAAAACAAGATAAAACCTTACCACTCTGTTTTATCTTTCCAGATCTTTGAATACGAGTCTAAACGTTTGATGACCAACCTAAGACCCATTCACAAAAGCACAACAAACTATAATTTCACCACGTTGTCTTTGATGTTAGCCTAAAGCAGATAAAAAGGGGGGATTTATAGCATACACCGAAAACATTGAAACGATGGCTATAATAATATTGTTTTCATCAACAAGACAATCTAACGCACACCTGGGAAACACAGTCCATCGCACGTGTGAGTACTTTTCGAGACTCAAGTGGAGTCGTCTGACAGTTGAGGGGGTGGTATCAATAAGGTTGCTCTGAAATGTGGAGGCAGGGTGGTGTCTGTCTCAAAATGAGCAAGTTTGTAGGCGAGATTGCAGTAAATAATTTTTTTAGTGACCCTTTGTATGCACTCAAAGAGCGGTTTGTTTAAATATAGTACCCAAATAGAGAAACTTTCAGATAACTGGGGGAGGTTTTTAGAAAAAATATTCGTCTTGCAGCTTGCCAGTAGAAGTACAATGTGCAATTTTGTGGACAAAGGCAAATTAATAAATGTGCTAGTATATTTTTAGCGCATACAGTAGAAGGTGAACAAGCAACGTTGTTGGTGTCATTTTGGAAAAAGGAATTAAGAGGAATTGATTTGGTGTCTTGGCTTGAGTGAAAAAAAGGAAGATCAGGGAATTACTTCATTACAAAGGACAGGATAAGAGATAATACGCTAGATGAAAGATCATAAAGGACAATCTTGCAAGACGAGGTTTATTCTGTTTCTGCGTAAAAAAACAAACAACAATTCATCTGCTTCCACACTGGCATTGCATAAGTCACAGCAGCTTGAGACATTTGCATCTTATAAATGAACATAGAAAAAAGCTCAGTTCGAACACAAATTTCCATAGATATTTGTTTATACAGAACTGAAAGATGAACCTATCTGCCTACAATCAAGACTCGTTTGTAGGCCGTTGAAAATTAAGTGGTTTGGACACTGGGTGGGAAACATTATTTCCAAAATTTATCATATTTTATCATTACAATGAAAAGTTGAGCTATTATCATTATTATTAAATCTATGCCCATGATCAAGGGACAGCAGCAGCAACAACAACAACAGCAATAAATTTTGTGGAGGTATAGCTAACTCCACTGAAAGGGAGCTGCCGGGAGTAGAGAACATAACTATTTCACGTGGGGTATCACGTCACAGTATGTCCACGGTAGCTGTCTATTATAGTGGAGATGGTGTACAAGCCTCGCTTAGAGGATGAGGATTAGGGTTCAAATCCTTAAGGTATCAGACTTTGTTTAAACTTTCTTCAAGAAGCCAAGAGTCATGGAAATAGATCATGCATTGCAAAGAAAAAGTCTCAGGATTTCAAAACGAAAAGACTAGAAAAAAACTGATAGGAATAGAAATCCACTAAAATAACAAACCCAGGGTAAAGCTAAAGAGACTACGGCAGCCCAGCTTACTACGAGAATACAGACGCGCAGGTCAAATAGGTAATCTTTCATTTGAACAATAACGTAACTGTAACAATTGTTTGACAGTTATTTGTGATAATTCTAAGCTCAATGCGAAAGGACATGACAAAAGATCCATGACAACGTTCCATGGTTGTTGGCACCACATTAATTGGGCGCAAGTAACACCCCTCTCCAAAACGAAACAAACAAATAAACAACCCTTGCCTCACCAACCGTCCAGCCAACCAATCAACCAACCAACCAACCAACCACCCATCCGACCAGCCAACTAAACCAAACAACCCCCCCCCCAGCCCCAAACCAAAACCAAACCCCAAAATGACAAACTCCAAAGACATAAAGATAGCACTGAAATCGAGAGCATTTCTTTCAAAGTGGAAGCAACAAATTCTGATGATCAGTTCCTCATCCCCCAACATCATTGCTTCCCTTCTCGGATGAATTATTTTCAGTACCGACGAAGGCTATACTTTCGATTGCTATCCTCGGTTATATTATGGTCATTTCCGCTGCCGTTCCACAGTACACTTTCGCAAGATAATTAGAGACCGCCTTTCCCAAGAAACCCATGATTAGGGTTCATTTACTGTTCCTACACGAAGACGACCTATAGGGGTGTTCGGGTACACGTAATGTAAGTACACTTATTATAGCAGTTAGAACGAGTCATACTTTGGCTCGATGGTTGTTGCCTCTTTTCAAATTTATAATCTGACCTTTCAGCCCAGACTTAAAACAAACCGCCCCTTCACCAGGTTTGTGTTCCGTTTAAAACAAAAGGTTTCCTCATGACTGGTTTCATCAAGTTAATAACATGCAGTCTCACAACAGCCAATATACACTGAACCCGCTGGAAACAAATACAATTCAAACGAAGAAAAAAAAATCCTCCATAAATACTGTGATAAAAGTATGACAACTGATCTGCATTTGTGTGTGGCACAGTTATAGTTAAAGACAGTGTCCACATTGTACAGACAACTTTTAAATATTGAATGTACTGCTTTTTCAAGTCATGTAATAAGTGTGGAAACTTCTGACTTTGATACATAATATTCAGGCAAGTAATTTTATACAACAGTCATAATGTTTCTTATATCTTCTTCTTCTTCTTCTTCTTTTTCTTCTTCTTCTTCTTCTTCTTCTTCTTCTTCTTCTTCTTCTTCTTCTTCTT
>NW_004797346.1:744806-767626 GCF_000002075.1 Aplysia californica
TCCTCCTCCTCTTCTTCTTCTTCTTCTTCTTCTTCTTCTTCTTCTTCTTCTGTTGTTGTTTTTGTTGTTGTTGTAGTTGTTGTTGTTGTTGTTGTTATTAGGGTACCAATAAACTTGTTTAAATTTTAAAGTTTAATTTTACTAGCGATATACATTTGTTTCACATCTGATGCATAACTCCGTGCAATTCGCTCCAGATAGAGAATTACAAGCTTTGATTAACGTCGTGATGGTAGAGACCCGTATACCCTGATTAGAGTTAGTTATGAGGGTAATGACCTCACGCGAACCGGAATGTGGGCGGACTATTGACCGCTTTCATTCTAACAGCACATTTTCACATACTGAATGAGAGTGTTCTTGGGTTCAACCTCAATGCCCCTCTTTCCCCCTCCCCCCTCCCCCCTCTATCTCTCTCTCTTTCTCTCTCTCTCTCTTTCTCTCTCTCTCCCCCTCTCTCTCTCGCTCTTTCTTTTTCTCTCTCTCCCTCTCTCGCACAGAGATATGTAATACGATAGACGCAAGCACATACGCACACACGAACACACACATACTTAATCATAACACCCCCCCCCACACACACACATACACACCCAAATACACATATATGTGCATACAGACAAACACACATTCGCAGATACATAAATACTCACATACTCACATAAGCACGGCAATACACAGATGCATATCATAATGCACACACATAAAACATACGCACATACACATACACGTACACGCACGTGCATGCACACACGCACGCACGCCCGCATGTACGGACACACGTACGCAAGTATACAGACATACACTTATACATACAATTTTTCTTAGTTTTATTAGTGAACAGGTCACTTATTTGAAATCATTCTTCGCTGTCGAGCGGATGGCTCTGGCTATAAACCCCATGTGGGTGTATTGAACTTGCGTCGATTTCATTTTCAAGGCTCTTAACCTTTGTGAAAAGGTCATATCGGAAAAATCTCGTTAAATTAGAGGTACCACCTCTTTAAAAAATACCCAATAAATTTTCAGTATAAACACTGGCGTTACAACCATGATACACCTTTACATTCTTAAGAAAATAAAAATATAATTCACCAAAAGCACTGGCAGGAGAATTGTTTTTTTCTGTTGGAGTAGAGTTAATAACAGCTTTTCTCTGGAACTGGACGCTATGCTACTTCGCCGCAATACTGTTCTTTGAAATAATACGCAATAAGCTACGAATGCTCAAAGCACAAACGCCTTCTTAAAACTGTTTGCCTTTCGAGAGTACATGTTTTGTTTGAATAAGCATCTCGTAAATTTGACCAGTTCTGTTTCATTTGTGAAAAAGAGTTAGGTATTTCGAAATAGAGTAGTGCGAGTGAAAAGCGCCTTTGGATTTAACATTACCCTCCGATTTAACCCAGTTAAGTGGGCGAATGGCCTAAGGGTATCACGGAATAAATCGTGCAGAAGATTGTGGTAGTGGCTGTCTGAATGGTTGTCCAGCAACTGAACCATCAGCAGGGCTAAAGGCTCTTGTAAAGAGAAATCTTACAGAACTAAATTGTAAGAACAAAATTGTCGAAATTAAAACCCGTTGTTCAGTAATGTTTTGCGTTACACCCCCCCCCCCCCCAAATCCCCACCTCGGGCCCCACACTCACAGATAAGAATACATCCAAACGAACAAAAAAAAATCATTTTTAATTACGCAAACCAAAAAAAGCAAAACAACCCAACCAAAAGTACAAACAAAACCCCAAAGGCAACAAAGTAAGACAGATTAATGTATGTTAACATCACACAGTAAGCAAAAGCACAACATCAGATTTGCAGGTTCCACAAGCCGGGTTAAAAAATTATTTTTGGGTATGTTTTCCTTAAATTGCCAGATTAAAAACACTCACTTAAAGACAGCATTAGGAGTAAATCTAGAAGTAGAAAAACAATTTCAGCCGGTAACTTCTTCCAACATTAAAAGCACTCTCTGTGAACTGAAAAAAGTCGTTTGTGTCATGTGGACACCTTGACTTGTAATACTGATGTTGATGGTGAAAATCTGAGAGTGGACGAACCAATGTTCCTGACCTTAGACACGAACTCAATGATATATTATTGTACTAACCACGATTTACGACTTTCGGGCATTTTTTCACAGAGGTCAAGGCTGTTGAAAAGTTTTCCTTTTGAGCAAAACAATAATGATGGGTTACCATTAATGCCCATGTTTCAAAGATATTCCGTTTCATTTTGTATTTTCTCTCTTTTTTAAGTTGAGGTCTTTCTCACTCTATCTATTAAAAATTTTTGAAATTATTTTTTGTCTCCATCTTTCTAGTGGGATGACGTACGCTACTTACTTTAAAAATAGTCCTAGCATGCAAATTTGATTAAACGAAGAGAACTTTTCTAGTGGGTGTAGCTAAAAATCCATTATTTTTATACTACGTGATGAACAGGAATAAACACGGTTCTTAAGATTAGTTTTTCCTCGCTCTGGTTATCAGAGCTCAACCACCCCCTCCACTCCCACGATTGCCAGCAGAGTCAATTAAGATCTATGACTGGAGGTTTGAAGGTTCCAATACGTGGGGCCTATTAATTATATGTTAATGCTCTTTTTCAGGTGCTCCTGTTTTACAGGAGGGCATTCATCTCTAGAGATCTTGCACAAGAATGTGTATTTTTGCAGGAAGACAGACAATTGATGGATGGACCCTTTGCCAACGAGCACAGAATGTCTGGCTCTCGGACCCCCCCCCCCCCCAACAAACACCCCTTTTCCTTTCACAGTTTCTTTTAAGAAAGGTATAGGTTTAACTCCCCTATCAACACTATTAGGTTATTTAAGAGGCGGGATCTCCGAGTTTTACCTCCATCTCCGAAAGGACATGGCCAAATGGGAATTTCGAATGTAAAGTGCCTCTCCTAAGGACTAAATGTTCGGACGAGCTGAACCCACAACCTCATGAACACGAGTCCGGTAGCCTAACCACTAAGCAATCGACGCCTCCAGTTTCTTAGAGATCAATTGCTACAGGCATAAGACTATCACTATTCTAGTATTTGTAACGCGTTGTGACATAACTGTGCAGCGTCTCAAAATCAAGATATCGGCGAAGATAAGATGCTACGGCCTATTTTTCAAGAGCTGCTATTTTGACCTCCTCGACTGATCATTTACTTTATTGTTTTTCGTGCAATGTGGGTTTAATACAAAACTAACACGTAACAATATCAATTTTCTTGGTTATACAGGGGTGGGGGTAGTCATGTAAAAGAACCGCCCCACTTTGAAAGTAATTACTAGCCAGATTCTCACTGAAATCAGGAAAAGTGGCAACTGAAGAGAAGGAGATTCACTTTGTCACCTGTTTCTGTAACTGCTTTTGGAATTACAAATAATGCACAAAATTTATGTAAAGAGCCAAAGCAAGAGCCAACCTTGTGTAGACAGCGAAATCTCTCGTCAGTATGTTCGTGTTTTAGTGCCTTTAAACGCTTTCCAGGAAGGCGAGATTGTGTCAGATTGCTATCATCACGGCGGCTCGGGTAATAGTACGAGAATTGTAAAGTGAATAGAGCTTGCTGCTGAGCGGTGGATTTGCGCTGTACAAGGCAATCTATCTATCTATCTATCTATCTATCTATCTATCTATCTATCTATCTATCTATCACTACCATTATTATTAGTATTATTATAATCATAATTTTTATTACTATTATTGTTATTATTATAGCATTATCATTATTATCTTTCATTATTGCCTTTTATTAATATCTTTTATTATCTTCATTATTATTATTATTGTCATACATTATTATTATTATTATTATTATTATTATTATTATTATTATTATTATTATTATTATTATTATTATTATTATTATTATTATTATTATCATTATTATTATTATAATTTTTATTTTTATAATTATTATTATTTTTATTATTATTCTAACCTAGAAACGGAAGAATCCAGCAACAACTCGCTTTATGGGAGGCTGCTGATTTTCATATATGATAAAAATGAAAACACAAAACATCGGATACATTAAGTTTTGCGGACTGAGTAATGTTCTTTCTTTTGTTGGATTATACAACAATGCCTTGATAACCGGTATACTACCACCAATACGATAAAAAGGAAGAATAACTATACGTTGTTGAGGGCAAGTCCAGAATCTAATGTACGTTTTTACAGAAAGTTCTAGTGTCATATTTGGTAATAATGATAATGTCTGGTACAATTCGTTTTTTGTGTTTGTTTTTTTTTTTGGGGGGGGGGGGTGAGGACGTTAGATTCTCTTTAACAATTTGATCAAATCCTCCAAATTCAAACATGCTTGGGAGGGAGGGGGGTGGTCAGTTCCGACCAGGTTTGACGACAATAGCAAACCAGAATGCTACAACGCATTGCGAATTCAGACCCTTTGTTTGCCTGTGAAGTGTAATAAGCCCTAATAGATTTCCGGGGTAAATTTCGAGTTAAATTTGATGAATCAAAGCAGAGATCAATTTGATATACCACGCAGCAGCAACTAGCGGCATTACCTGGTCTGAGTGGGTCGGAACTGACCATGCCTTTGACGAATGAACATCCGTTCTAAGGACGTCGATGAGACGGAAGATCTGCGACGATTGGCGGCAACGGGACATTCATGTCTGGCAGCATAAGGTGACGATGAAGACGAAGAAGAAAGTGATTTAAAAAAAAACGAAGGGAATAATTGAGAGTTGTGGGTGTAGTTCAGCGTTCAGTACTGTTTCTTTAGAAGCAGTGAGAGGAAAGGCTATTGAGACTAAAGAGAAGGAGAGAGAGAGAGAGAGAGAGAGAGAGAGAGAGAGAGAGAGAGAGAGAGAGAGAGAGAGAGGGGAGAGAGAGAGAGAGAGAGAGAGAGAAAGAGAAAGAGAGAGAGAGAAAGGGAGAGAGAGAGAGAGAGGATGATAGAGATGTCAAGCGTTGTTGTTGAAGTATGAAACAACATTATGTGTGGGAGTATTAGTTTGTTTACGTGCACTTTAAAGGGGGGAAGGGAGAAATTTAATATTGAGTTAGATTTTCGAATGACTCCAGTTTTCTTGACAATGATCGGTGTAGTGTAGTGGTCGTATTCATGCTGAAGAAGGTTAACAGATTTCAGCTGCCGAGTTTGGTTAGAAATTATGTTCTTCGTAATTTTTTTTCAGCCATCAGTAAAAGGAGGTAGGGGGCATAAACTTCCAAGACCATCAGTCTGATCTGCTTCAGGAGTTTTCCATATATAACATTTTGACATAAAAGTAAACCGACAGTAAAGTCAAAGTCTGTAAAATTTGATCTTCCTGGTTTCTTTATGATCTATTTCCAATCCCCCGGGGCGGTGCTACTGACCGAAGTGTCTTTAGGTCATTCCAAAAGGGGGGAAATTTACCATGTTCAAATGCACAGTAGAATTGTAATTGTAAATGAGCTGATTCCTCAATGCCATGCTCATAACTGTGCCTGAACTGCAACAGGGAACTGCTGCTTTTTCTTTCCCAATCTTTACTATAGTCATTTTCCCTCTACTTCTTTTGTAGGTTTGTCACACTCTTGTGACCCGCTATTTCCGGGGTGCCTTGATAGTCGAAGCAGACTTTGTGTTGTTGAAGTTAGAGAGGGGAGCAGAGTAAGCCTGATTCCCTGTAATGACATCTCTGTTGACATCCACCTTTGACGCTCTTATGACCTTATGCAGTTGCGAGCACCGTAAAACCTCTACTACTACTAAAACAAAAACAAAAGGTCTATTTCCAAGAAAACGCGTTAAAAATGTCAGTCAACTTTATAAGCCTCTTCCTCTAAATACAATTGACAAAGAAAAGGCTGTTATCTTCACAATCATTGTTTCCATACTATGACAAGAGGCGAACAGACATAAAGCAAATGACACCCCCGCTTCCAAATAAATCCCCACACCCCGAACGCTTGGACTGAGAAAATGCGACTGAGTTATATACATTTGCTACTCGAACGTTCAGAGAAAGAACGCTTATTAATAATTATTTATGGCAACAAAATTAAATAGTTGCTCACGATCGTGTCGAACGATTAATTATTGCCCACAATAATTAAGTGTATTCTGTTTTTCCTGACGGCCATTGATGTTTTAATCGGTTTTCAGTCTTGCAAATTACCAAGATTATTCTTAGTCATATCGCTACGCCTTCGTTTCCTCGGGGACAAATTACATTTTACAATTGGTCGCTTTTAAGGACGAGCGGTGTAAACCAGATTTCCGGACTTTCCAAAAATGGACATTGCCCTACCTTCGAGAAGTTTGGTTTAATTGGTGTGTATATTTCTTGGTGTGGGATTCATAATATAATACAAAATGACACAGAAGAAAGAGTTATAGAAAAAGAATTAATATCAGAAGGGATCTTGAAAATCAGAATACAGAAAGCACAAAAAACGGAATCTATCATCCAAGTTTACGCCCCTTGTAACGACACATACTCAAGGGAAGATAAAGAAAATCTTTTTTCAGAAGTTGACGGACACCATAGACAGCGTAACTGATGAGGAAGATCCAATCATAATGGGAGACGTCAATGGACACGTAAGCCCAAGAAGAACACCATGGGAAAACTACCTTGGACCACACGGGGACACCAGTTCAGATTGTGACTATAATGAGGAACAACTATTGGCTCTCTGTGCAGAGTATGAATTATACAACACAAATACTTTTACCAGCACAGGCCTAGTCAAACTCAATCGTGGTACAAATGGAACAACCTAGAAATTTCCTCACAGATCGACTTCATACTGAGACGAATCGCCTGTAGAACAAAACAACTGATGCAAGATCAATCCCAAACATCACTTTAGATACAGATCACCGACCAGTGATGATGACGAGTAAAGAGAAAAAAAGACCCATGCGAAAACAGAAGAAAAAACATTCAGAGAAAATTAATTTACGAAAACTCAATGAAGAGAGCAATGTGCAGAAAGTTGAGAACGAGATCACAAAGAGACTAGAAAACCAAGACACCGACGTTGAAGAAACATGGACTCTCTATAAAAACTTACTAACAGAAACACTGATAAAAGTATGTTGAGTTGACATAAGAGAATTGGGAGAGGATACGTTTTAAGGACCGCCATGGTGGAATGACAACGTTAAGGAGGCCATCAAAGAAAAGAAGAATTTTTTTTCAGAAAATGGATAAAATCCAAGGACGAAAACGACTACACGCAATACAGACTAGTAAGAAGGAACTGAATCTTGGACTAAATATGGAGAACACCTAAGCGAATTGTGCCATAAATCACCATGTGAAATCTACAGAAGTGTAAAATCAATGAGGCTAAGAGAAGAACCGTACGACCCAACAGCTATGATTAATGACAAAACAGGAAACCCAAATATCGACAGCTCCAAAATGAAATCTCGAAGGAGGGAATATTTCTCAGAACTCTTGAACACCACCCAAAAGCAAACAAATAAAGAATTCCAACCAAGTCACCCAGAGGAAGAAGAACCAACCACCCTACCATAAGAGGTCAGACAAGCAGTTAAAACCAGTCCCCCCCAAAACAGAAACGCAGGAATAGATGAGCTCACCTCGGAGACCATCCTAGCATGTGGTGAAACTGGAATAACTTGGCTCACAAAAATCTTCCAGAGAGCATGGACAGAAAGAAAAGTTCGCGGCGACTGGCAAAAAACAGTCATAGTTCCAATCTGGAAGAAGAAAGGCAGCAAGAGAGACTGTGGAATGTATAGAGACATTTCGCTGCTAAGGCATGTGGGCAAGATGTTCACCAAGGTATTGGAAAGACGAACAAGACACACAGTTGAACCATTTCTGAGTGAGGTCCAAGTAGGATTTAGAAAGGGAAGAGGATGCACCCACTCAATATTTGCCATACAACAAAAGTGCGAAAGGGTAATAGAACACAACAGGGAACTAAATACCGTATGTATAGACCAGGAGAAAGCGTTCGACAGAGTGAACTGAAACAAGCAGTGGAAAGAACTTGAAAACTACACTGTAAGAGGCCAACTTCTAGATAACACCCGTGCCATTTACGAGAACAGCATAAGTACAGTAAGAAAGTCAGAGGGACTCACTGAATGGTTAGAGATAACATCCGGTGTAAGACAAGGCTGTGTCCTATCACCATTACTATTTATCATATATATGGATAGAATTACAAAAAAGCCCAACTCAGAACCATACGCCCTAAATGAATTACTCTTCGCTGATGACCAAAGCCTGGCACACAAAGATGAACGAAGTCTCCAACACCAAACCACCAGATTAAACGAAGAATGGAACAACTACGACATGAAGACAAACATCAACAAAACAGAGACAATGAAAGTAAGCAGAACCCCAGAACCACTGAGGATACTCATCAACAACAATAATCTCAGACAGGTCCAAGAATTTAAGTACCTCGGAAGTATATTCACACAGGATGGGCGACTGAACAGAGAAATTGAAACACGAGTATAAAAGGCCAATAATTTTAGTTACCAGCTTACGCCACTACTGAAACATCCTAAGATCCCCATGACAACACAACTCAAAATGATCAACACGATATTCATCCCAACACTCACTTATCAATGCCAAACATGGACCACGAACAAGAGATTAGAGCAAAGAATTACAACATGTGAAATGCGATGGTTTAGAAAAACAGTAAACAAGACCAGGCGAGACACAAATTAGAAACTCTGTAATCCGAGAAATGGTGGGCACGAATGACGTCAGGCATCACATCCAACACCAAAGAATCAAATGGTTTGGACATCTCCTACGATTACCAACAAACCATCCAGCACAACGTGCCTATAAAAAAATTTCGATGGCAACAAGGCTAGAGGGCGACCAAGAAAAACCTGGATAACCACCCACGGCATCCCCCTGACCCAAGCTCTCCGGCTGGCGACAGAGAGACGTCTCTTTCTTCCTGTGACACCCAAAAGGGTATAAGCAGCGGATAAAGCTAAAAGTAAAAGTAAAAAGTATATTTGTTTGCTACAGAGAAAACTCTCCTTATATTTTAAAGAAACTGAACGAGGGTCCAAAAAACTTTACGTTCAATTTTCTCTAAACAGCATCTTTTAGGATAGCCCCCTTGTGCTTAAAAGCAACCAATTAAGCATTTAACAATCTTTTGTGTCGTTTGCTATCTTTGTTTGCTTAGCGTTCCGATCACTAACTAAACTTAGAAATTGCTATTTAATTTAAAGCCACCCGATATCTCAGCTGAGGTGAAATGTGAGGGAAAAAATGATGGACTAGGTGCCCTCGCACAGCAAGCAAGTGTTTCAACATTAGATTCAGTGACACTTATGATTGACGTTAGTTTAAGGCATCGAGGTGAAATCAGGCACTCATCAAAATGATGAAATCGAAGAAAACGGCATTTTCCCATCGATTTGGCACTTTTAGTTTTGGCTCAACGTCTTTATGAAAGCATTTTTCTGTGTGGATTTTACTGAAAAACGTTGATAAAAGACATACAATTATACATTTTAATTTAACGAAGACCGTTAATCTATGGAAGTCACCAACCTTCGGCAACCATTTCTTGCTAATTTTACAACTGAAAGCAGTCAGCCCCCACTTCTTTCAATCACAGTTATCTCGACTTCTATTCTCGATAGGTGCGTATTTTTTTTTATCAAACCAAAGACAATTGAACCAGCTTTAAGCTGATACCGAAAATATCACATGCCCACAAAGTAATGAGCGCCTGATTCCACCGCGTCCTGTCACCAATGGTGGGCAGCATCTGACTTAATATAGATTGCGTTATCGAGAAGATGAAGTCACCGATCATGACGTCACTCACAGAGAAATAAATACCTCGGTCCGATTCTCTTGTAATATACGTCTCTGAGCGGGTCTTTAAGCAATCTTCACGAGTTTTTTTTGCCGATTAGTTTCTGGGAGATTAATCTTCTCGAAGACCAGTCACTAGCAAGCTAGCTTTTAAACACTTAATCGTTATTTCTGAGGTTTTTAAAAAAAGTTTTATTTGACTAATTAATATTTGTTGTAAATGAAAATGATCAAAATCGAAGTTTTAAAAAAGTGCAACCTCTTCTTTAATATTAATTGAATTCAAGATCATCCCTCATCCGTTTTTCCTCTGGTAAAGTTCTCAAGGCAAATTTTCCCACCTGTTCTTAACTCTTTTTTGAATCTCTATGAAATTATGAAATGTTTAGGTTTACCGCCTATACCAACACTATAAGGTATTTAAGATGTGGGACCTCCGCGTTTAACGTTCATCTCCGAAAAGACCGAGCTAAATGGGAAATTCGTGTAAAGTGCGTTTGCCAAGGGAACTCCAAGCTGAAAGTCCCGATTCTCGTTAAAATTATGGATTTTAAGATATAGGCACTTCTGGCTTTTTCAGTCTCTGCTACAATATTATATAATTGCATGAGAGCCCCATTGAGCCTTGTTTTTTGCAATACCGGGCAGGTTTATTACCTCAAATTTCTCATAAAGTCCATATTTTATCTTTCTTTACCGTTCGTTTTCTGAAAACACGGTTTTCCTATATACTTTTTAAAATAACTCTACCAATTTTTATCCGATCTTCATGAACCTTTAACAGAATGAAGAAAAGATGTAACTCCAAATACTTCTCTGTTAAATGTTTGATTTATGGAATGGATTTTTGTTGCTGGTGTCTGGAGTGTGGATGCAGTTGCAAGCTACGTAAGACCCCGTACTACTACAAAAAATTGAATACTACTTCAGAAAAACTCGTTATAATTTGGTCTATATCGTTTAGGAAAAATACAACAAACCAGTATATAGACCCATTGTCTGCTAATATGTAAGCAAAATAACAATAAATTTCCAAGGAAAAAAGTGCAGTATTCATTGCCTAAAACTTGTAAAAAAATCCAATATGGTCGCCATCTCCATGGCAATGAAACATTTTCCTCAAATTTCATTGCAATTATAAAACTATTCACTATGCTTGTTATAATGTGTGAAATCTGGTAGCTTTTGATCCACTAATAAGCGAGATATCCTTTAGGTGCGTCCCCCCCTCCCCTTAATATGGCCATTATTTTGAAACCTAATCATCATTGATCAGTATCTTATTTTTTTTTAAATATGGGTAAAACTGATTTTGGACTCCAGTTATCCTGTGCTTTGTGCGTCCCAGTTCTCACAATTATTGTCAAGCATTATCTGAAACACGAGTGTGAGGTGGGTGGTCATCGAAGTGTCTCTGCGAGAAAGATGTGATTGTTGTAGAAAAAAGCGAGGCTCTGCACCGCAGCAACCAACACGACAAGCCGTGTGTCTGTGTATGCTTTCGTGTACATTGGGACTTAAATATACCGAGTTGCAAAAGTTCTGTCACGCCCACCTTAAAACTACAATAACTCGTTTACTATTCAACATAGCTAAGAGAAATTTGGTACACCAGATCTTTATTCATTGTCTGCCAACATGACTTGAACAAAATTGACAAATGTTAGTCTTTATTTAAGGGAGATAATTTTATTCACACTGACCCATGCAAAATCCAAATCGAAGTTTGCTCAGTACGGCGTGTGGCCTCTTCCAGCTTGAATTACTGAGATAAAACGTCTACCCGTTGACTGAATTAATGTCCTTATGGTTGTCTAAAGAATCATCTGCCATTCCTTGACGAGTTTATTCGGAGTGCGGCCTCCACTCAAGGCCATCGTACAGATGTTCTGTTGGGTTAAAGCTTGTTGGTCTTGCAGGCCCGTCCAGAACAACAATTTGATGAGTTCGGAAGGATTTTTCAATTATCGTAGCAATTCCGGGTGTTGTCTTGTTAGAACATTCCATCATCCGTGCCATATAGGGCAGTCACTGTGACGAATAATTTCGTCACAATACCTTCACCCTTTGAGGTTGCTTTGAAAAGTAATCAAATTTGTACGATAGAGAGTAGAGATTCCACTCCATACCATCACATTTCAGCCACCGATTCGGGCCACTTGGGGAACGTTGGATTTGGGAAATCTCCATCCTGTTCTTTTAAACACTTTTTCTCTTCCATCAATGCGATGAATTAAAAGCCTTAATCATTGCTTAAAACAACACTTTACCAGCGTCTTTAGTTTCATCGCCAATGTTGTTGAGCCAAAATCTGGCGATTTGTTAGAATGGCTCCACGCAAAGGGCGATAATCACGAAATCCTCGATCTTATAAATGTCTAATAATGGTGTTTTAAAGTAGTCCGAAGTACCTGACAGTCTATGCACTTAGTTGGAACGGGTTTCGAGTTTGGGTGTTGACAATACCCAAGTCTGACGTCGAGTTGTCGCCCTTGGTTGGCCACATTTAGGCTTGTCTTGGACAGTTCTAGAGGTGTTAAAACATTTGTTTAAGCGTTACATTGTCCTTCTACACACATTTACGTGTCTTGAAAAAACAGAAAGAGCAATTAAAGAATTTATCATCCACACAGCCCCTTTATTTTCTGAATTTATCAGTTTTTTATTTAAAAAAACAGGTGAAAAAAGTACCCATCCATTAAAAAGTACCGAATTTCATAGTGTGTAAGGTGTGTTTACACATTATCTACAGTGATTCAGAGCAAATGTGTGTAGGAAGCGTTGATTTCAGCGTAGACAAAGAAAAATCAATACCTTCACTTTGTCCACGCACTACTTCCAGTTCATGATTTCTTTCGTTTGCCCTTGTGCAAGTAGTCTCATAAGTCATACAAGTCGTACTTGTAATTTTTATAGCAATTTTTACGCTGTACCGAAAGTTATCGTAATATGATGGGTGCAACAGAACTTTTGCAACTCGATATTATCTCGTTGGTGTTTGACTGATGCTCTAGTGTGATTTTCTTCTTCTTTTCTGTCAAATATCTATAGTCGTTATCTCTCTTCCTTAATTTTAAAAAAATGTATGTTACTCTTTGGCACCTCTATACCCTATTGGTGTTGCAAGTGCCGTGAAATTCTAGCCAGACTAAATATAACCTCTCAATTATTTTGCATAAGTCCAGTAGAAGTCATTATATTATGTAAATCACAAAATCCCCATCGAAATAAAATAATTCAGTTAGTATTTCCTTTACAGTTCTTGTTGGTTATGTAAGTAAAAATTGGTCACGTAGGTAGAAAAAAATGAAACACGTCCTTAGGGCTTTTCGCGCCACTTTCCTCTATGCACCCAGCTTTGGAATGCACAGGGAATTGCATTTCCAACCCCATCAAGTTCTGATTTTGTCCTGAAACTGTGAGAAACATAGTTATTAGTGCTCTGCCTTCAGAAAGAACATGTTTGAATCTCTGTTCTCATATACGGTCTAGTTAATTGATTAACACAACATTCTCCATCGAACTTACTGTGGGTATCCTCTATACACCTCTGTGTCTGGCTGGGCTTGAGTTTCATATTCAACTCTAGAAGCAACGATAACGACCATAACAACAACAACAAGTACAATTGCTACAACAACAACGACAACAACAACAACAGCAACAACAACAATTGCAACAATAAAAGCAACAACGAAAGAATCCACAACAACAGCAACAATAGCAAATGCACACAAATCACAGTCATAAAAGGTTTATAATAAAAGTGTTTGTCCTTTACTGGCTTACTGATGTCTCCAGTTTTTAAGTTGAGCACGGAGAAACAAAAAACGAAACTTAAAAAACGAAAAACGAAACAAGAGTACTTGTTATTCTGCTGTATCGTTTTAATGAGGCCGGAATCCTAGACGAAATAATACCGAAAACATCAAATTTATTTTCTTCCACATTCAGCAAAATATGTTTCTGTTTATGGGGATCTTCAATCTTATAGATTGTTGTTTGACCTCTAACGAAAATTACAGCGAGTGCCCCCTCACTTCTATTAGGGATTTTATAGTAGTCTGCTGAAAAGAAAATGGGATCAAAAGCCAAGAATAGACAGTCTTGGATAGAGAGCTTTACTAATTTGAGACGACCTCAAAGGAAAAGGTAGTGGAACTAGGAGAAAAAGACTTTGATGGTGTTGGATGTATGCTGCAACACCATCAAGATGACAGATCGCAATACTTTAGTCTACTCCTCAGCTTTCTAGCCCCTTCTATCTGAAGGCATACCCCCCCCCCCTTTTCCCATTTTTCTTCTCTAGTTCTTCTTCCCATGACATCTTCATAAAGGAATGTATCGTTGGTGATTAGTAGAGGTATTTTTAAGGAGAGAGAGAGAGAGAGAGAGAGAGAGAGAGAGAGAGAGAGAGAGAGAGAGAGAGAGAGAGAGAGAGAGAGAGAGAGAGAGAGAGAGAGAGAGAGAGAGAGAGACACGTGACGCGAGTTAAGTTTCCAGACGTGACCTTAATCTTCTCGACACCCCAAAGCACTAGCAACTCACGTG
Organism: Aplysia californica; assembly: GCF_000002075.1. Classification (NCBI taxonomy): domain Eukaryota; kingdom Metazoa; phylum Mollusca; class Gastropoda; order Aplysiida; family Aplysiidae; genus Aplysia; species Aplysia californica. The sequence continues at coordinate 759,175 of NW_004797346.1, forward strand.
GAATGTTAGAGCGTCTAATGATGTCACAGTGCTTCTTTACTTTCGCTTCCTGTCTGCCCAACAAGTCACGAGTCAGAAACCAAAAGGTTCCACACGTGCACTTGAGTAGTGAAAAAAACATCTAGCTTTGACCTAGATAAGCCGATGAATGAAGAAAAAAACTCAAAAGAAATCTGGAAGGATCAAATACCCTTTGGGATTCATCCGTCGTCTGCTTCTAAGATTGGGTAGAATCTGAGGACAAGATACATTGGTTTACTAGTCAGTCTAAAAGTCAGATGCCAAAGCCACCGAAACGAAATGTTGTTTTTAGTTCACATTACTCACAATTTTATTTTCGTAAAGCTTGTCAATATTGAAACATATTTTCTTGGGTGGAAAACCCGGCACCGACAGTGGGGTTAAAAAGAAAAAGCAAAACAAAATGGAAGGACTTATCAGAGCGATTCTCAATGGAATTGTCACGTGCTTGTATTTCGCTTTTCGTAGAATTACAAAGTTCTATCTGACATGTTTGGTCGTTTTGAGTTACTAAGAGCATGGGGTCAAAAACAAAAATTTAAGGTTCTATCTGCTCTGTCAAAATCGTAAGACTGTTCAGAGTTGTTGTCAAGACATTCAAATTTCTCAAAACGAAGACACTAAGCAGATTGAACCTTATAATTATATATGGTAGCAATTTAAATGGAAAGATGACTATGAGTATGAGTAACATTTTCCTGTGGTAGGACCCGCTCCTCTTGTTGGTGTGCAGTAGAGCTGAAAATGCCACTTCAAATAATTTGCTGAAGAAAGAAGAAAAGAAAAGAATTTTTGATTTCTTTTAACGGACATAACAAAATTTATGGCTGCGTGGATCAAGTAAAAAAGCCGTTGGATGCTTTTGGTAGTTTCAAATCTACTTTCTTTGCAGAAAATAGCAACCCTACACGTTTAAATCGAGCATCGTTGAAAAAGAGAGAAAATCTATTTTCCCCCTGAAAATCGTATACGGAAATATTTACCTTAGTAAAGGAAAGGGATATTTAATTTGATGCACGAGACTAGTGTTTTCCTACAAATATGACACTTTTATTTATTTTAAATATTTTGTTCAATCTACATTCCCCCGCCCCTCCCAACCTCTTTTTCCGTTGCCACGTTGGAGTCACTAATTAAGTTTCAAATAATTTTTACTTGACTGATTACATTTTTTCCTTCATGACGATGGGGGTGATTAATTAAATGTCATTAAATTTGTATCAAACAACAAATAAGGTATTGAGAACTAAAATTGGAAACGCCAGTTGAAGTACGAAGACCTTCTGACTTCTACAAAAAGACGCACTTTAAAGTTGTGCAGGCACGACACACAATCATCAAGACTTGCCAACATAATTATGCAGAGAACAATGAAACTAGGAGGGAGAAGAAGTGGAAGACAGAGGAAACAATGAGAAGGTAATAAGAGTGGAGAGGCAGTTATATGGGATGTCGCACTGTAGAAAACTGAGTACCGTGAGGAATGGGTGAAGCTCGTTGCAAAATCGACAGTGGTCATTCAGAGCACGGATAGGTGATGGTGAATTGAATTTGTGCAATTGATAAAGCAACGTTTCTCTGCCTACGTGAAATCTCAACAAACAACTCATATCCTCCAGCACGAAGGCCTTCTTGAATTTGGATTGTTTGCAAAGTTTTCCCCGCGACACCCAAAAAGGTATAAGCGGCGGATTAAAGTAACCAGCTGGGCCCCCTTTCGATGAAAGGGATGATCCGCACCTTTACGAGCGCGAGGGGTTCCAACTGCAGAGATCGTTTTCTTTTTGGCATGGTCAGGCGCTATCTAGATCTAGATCTAGATTCTAATCTAAGACCTATTGACGTTGTTCCCAGTAGCAAGGAAAAGAATTCGACAAAGGAGTTCAGAAAAAGCGATTATGAGCATCAAACGAAAGGATCACAGTCGAATTTAGCACCTCGTAATAAAAGAAAAAAATGAGGCTGGATCTATACGGGTCGCACACTTAAAATAATGCTCAGTTTTGCGCGACAATGAGCGATAGTATCGAACGGAAGTACGACTTGAAATAAACAAACCTGGCGGATTTTCTAAAATTACAGAGACAGAAGCGTTGGCCTACAAAAGCAATAGGCAAAATAAAGAAATTGTGCTTTTTACAGCAAAACTGCCTCAAAAATTTAAAAAACCCAAAAAACGAAGGGCGTCATGATTTAGAAAATATTTTAAAGAGTCTTTTGGCGAAAACCGCATGTCGATCGATGCAGCCATTAGAAAGCCTTTTGAATAGCAAAATTCGGCCTCCACAAATAGATGATAGAAGTAAGCCAAGTTTTCCAGATTCCCTGCACTTTTGGTTTTATTCTATCGGAGATACACGTCAGATTCAGAGCTTGGTCTCTTTAAAAAAGAAAGAAACAAGCTGAGCCTAAGAACTGTATCAGCTATTTGAACCTTTCCCCTTTATCCTAGGCTTCTTACAACGCATGGGAAGGTTGACTTTATTTCTCTTACGGGGGATAAAAACCCTGAAAGAAAAGGGGTTCGTAATATAGTAATAACAAGAGCACTAGAGAACAAAGCTTCATAAAACATTGTAGTTTTCTCGAAACTTCCTTCTCTCTTAAAAAAAACCCCGACCTTCTTCTCTTTCACAAGCTCTCAAGCCCCGCGCCCTCCTGACACTTCTTACCGTTACTCGCAAAATGAAATAAGTAAATATAATACAATGAGAAATTCAGTATTGTAAAGGTACACTCTCACGGGCACAATTTAGATTTTCCCTTGTGATTTGATTTATTATTTTCCAATTAATTGAAGCTGAACAAATGAGTCACCATTCAAATTCCAAAAGAAAACAGAACTCAAATCTCGATGCATATTCGAAAATATATGTTAAAAGTTAATGAGTCTCAGGTGCAAATAATATCGAGGAAGCATTCTTGCGGATCATTTAAAGATCATCAAGATAGGTCACTTTGAAGACTGTGCACTATGTCAGTGCCTTAAAACAAAACTGCTCGGTATCACTTAAGGAGAATGGAATCTCCTTGATATCGAACTTTCAGATTTTATGAGTTAAGTCGAGCTGCAACTGACATCGCTGCACGCAGGTTACTGTCTTGTCTGTGAATGTTGCATTTTAATAACAGGTTTGAGCCCGGCTACGGGGCGGGTAATTTTACAAGACAAGGACCCTGGGTCGGCAGGTATTCATAGAAAGCAGAGAGTTATAAAGCGCATAAAGCATGCTGTAGAGCGTAAATATTTGCTGTATCAGAGCAAATATTATTATTATTATTATTATTAATATTATCATTAATATTATTATTATTATTATTATTATTATTATTATTATTATTATTGTTATTATTATTATTATTATTATTATTATTATTATTATTGTTATTATTATTATTATTATTATTATTATTATTATTATTATTATTATTATTATTATTATTATTATTATTATTGTTATTATTATTATTATTACTATTGTTGTTGTTATTATTATTATTATTATTATTATTGTTTTTATTATTGTTTTTATTTTTATTATTATTATTATTGTTATTTTTTAAATTATTGTTTTTATTATTATTGTTTTTATTATTGCCATTATTATTACTATTACTATTTTGTGTCGGGTCCGCCTTAGTGCTGTTACCATAATGACAGTAGCTGTTCCTACTGCCTTGTTGGTGCATGCGGGAGTATGGAAGGTTAATTGAGTAAACCCTAAGGCAGTCGACAGGGAGGAATGATCCGAACTATCTTTTGGCAGCCACTAGAACTCTACTGGTTCCAAATGTATTGACCTCGTCGCTCCTTTGGACTATATCAGCAAAGTCGAGAAGGGTTTCGTGCAAATTGCGCCAGGCACTTTTTCCATACAGTCAGGCCCTGGCGTTTAGCTTAGTCAAGATCTCAAAACAATGTATTTAAGGCAAATACAGCGGATCAGACCCACAGCTCAACCACAGCTACAACACCATTTATATGATTATGGAGAGGACACTTCATCCTTGTTGTGATAAGCAAGGGAAAAACATGGAAGGTGGCAGTTTACGGGTTATAAGACATCCTTATTTTGTGAAACAGTAAGACGCCTCGGGTCACCTTTGACGATAGGAGTGACTGTTCAGTCGTGCTGATCAGCTACTGCCCGTCTCAAACTGGGCAGCCCCCAGTCAGTAATGTGTTGGTCTGCTACATCTGTTATCTTATATGGGTGTATGGAACTGGGATAAAAACCGAAATGCAGAGGTTCAACCCACAACCAGGAAAAAAAGAGTAAAACTAACCCCCTGGAAACTGGGAACCTGGAATGTTAGAAGAATGGCAACCAGGTTGGTCCAACCTGGAGAAATCAGAGGACACCAGAAAGACAGCAATCTTAGACAGGGAGCTCACACGACTCAATGTAGACATCACTGCTCAGTAAGAGACAAGATTTGCTAACCCTGGTACCATCAGGGAATGAAACTACTCCTTCTTCTGGAAGCGTCTTGGGGAAGTTGAGAGGAGAATCCAAAGTATGGACATTGTAGTAAATAACAGATTCCCGAACAGGATCAGCACCGCCCAAGGTAGATCCGAACGTATCACTGTCATGGAAATGGAAACGAAAACTGGAAAGGCTCACTTCATCAGCGCCTACACACCATCCCTAACAACAGAAAATGAGAAAAAGACAATTTCAGGATGCAATCAACAACGTCCCAAAGGTAGACCAACTGTTTCTCATGAGTGACTTCAATGCAAGAGTAGGTACTGAAAACAAAGGGAAAAATCAATGAGAGTGGTCAGAAACACTTAGAATGCTGTGCAAATAACAACCTTTACATCACTAACAACGTTTTCAGCGGGGAGGACAGACACAATCTTTCTTAATGTCATCCAAGATCAGGTCATTGGCACCAAATCGACTTTATCACAGTCAGAAAGAAAGATGCCAATGTGGTAAAGCAAATCATATCCTTTTACGGTGCAGACAGCAACAAAGAGCACCTTTTAGTTATAGCTAAGGCAAAGATAGTCTCAAAGAAAACACCAAGAGCTGAAAAAAGAAGAAACCTAAGATCAACATAAGAAATACCGCAAATCTCAGGAAAATGTATTTAAACATCAGAGTTGCTACTGGACAATCAGCAAAATGGCACCTCTAAAGGCTGCAACAAGTGAACAGCTGACAGACAAGAAAGAACAAAAGGAAAGATGGGTGGAATATTATTCAGACTTATACTCAGAGGAGCGACATGTTAATAAACAGCTAAATGAGACCATTTCTGAGCTCTCCAAAATATCAGAATTTGATACAACACTAATACAAGAACTTTTTGCTGCACTCGATGAACTCGCTTGCTAAAAAGCAGCTTGAAATGACAACATACCTGCTGAAGGGCAGAAAGAGAACAAAACGACTCTCCTCCCATTTCTCTACGAGTTATTCACGACTTGTTGGCTAAAAGTAAAAATTACACATGACATGAGAGATGCCAAAATCACCACACTAAGGTGACAGAACAGGCCTACCAACTGGGAATATGAATAGACTGTTTCTATACAACACTCATTATGAACATTTGAATAAATTGCTTTGACCTATATTAATTGAGTAGGTGTTTTACGGCACTATCGATTCAATTTTGGTCATGTAAGTGCCAGCTTTGAAATAGAATATGAACCTGGATCATCAGCATAGTAGAATAATGTTATGTATTCTTCTATACAGTGAATACTGCCGCTCACAAGATACTTGTCTTGAACCTTCAGACTCGAATGATATGGAATTATGCGCCTTTACTCATCCACCCCTAATAAACAAAACAACAACAACAACAATAGCAAAACAACAACAACAAACAACAACAACAATAAAAACAACAAAAACAACAACAACATAACAACAACAAAAAACAACACAAACAAAACAAAACCAACAAAAAACAAAAACAAAAACAATAACAAAACTCTGTAAGTTTTTTTCCAAGAGTCACATATGCACCCCCCCCCCCCCCACACACACACACACGCACAGTGGGTGGTTGGCGGGTGCTCTGGTGTGGTTTGGTCCTTCTTTACTTTCAAACATCTATCGTCCTTGTCTCCCCTTCTTCTTTTTTATGTTTGTTTCTCTCTAGTAACACGTCTAATCTTCTGGCGCTCATATGACCTATGCAGTTGCGAGTGCCGTAAAACCTCTACTAAATCTAAAACACACGCACACAGAGAACCCCCCCCCCCCTAAAAAGACCCCCCCCAAATTTTTTAAAAAAATTCTAAAGTAATACCCAAGGGACACGAACTTTGATGGTTAACTCTGCTGACCTGCTTGAGGCCAGCTGACCGACAATTAAGGTACCGACTGTTCGGACTGATCTAACGCTCCCATCTCCTATAAAATAACCATTAGAAGTCTACAGCTTGTTCATTTCCCCCCTGACCATGTAGAAAATTCAAGCTCATTGAGGAATGTACTATGCCCACGACCAAACAAAAATGTTTTTTCTAAAGATTTAGACCTAGTAATAAAAATGTTTTTCTCTTTGTGCCCTATATTAAAATCCGCTCTTCGGATGCATACACAGGATCACTACAATAAATTACGTACAGTAACACAGCCTTCAAATTGCTTATTTTGAGACAGCGACACCAACCTGCCCCCATATTTCAGTGTAAGCTTGTCGATTTCATCCCCCCTCCCCACCCCCGACAGTCAAGACTTCTCCATGTGCTACACGTGAGTCTAAAAAATTACTCAGTCTCTTAATCATATTTCTTAGGCCAACGTTACAGAGCAGTGTTGAGGAAAATATTCTATCAACTTAAAGTTTTAGATGTATGCTGTAAAGATTTTTCAAACCCGTTATAGGCTTAAGGTGACAATCCATATGGGCGGGACGGCAGCAGCAGCGGCACGGCAGCGGGACGATATGTGCGGTACCGCAAGTCCCATTAAATCCATATGAGCGGCAGCAGAACGGCAGCGGGACGAAATGTGCGATATCGCAAGTGGCAAATTCAATAGGGGAAGGCATGTTGGCGTCTTTTTTTGTTTTGAGCAGCGTGGCACCTTCCCAGTCAAAACTGTCGTGGTTAATGAAACAAGAACGAATACTGCTGATGATTTGGCTCCTGGTTAATAAGAAGCCAGAATGTAAAAGACATCGAAGGCAGCATCGATTTTGGGTGCATGAACTTCTGAAAGAGTAACTTCGCCAGTATTGTCAAGTTGCAATTATCTTGATCTTTTGTCACTAGCATAACGAACAGGTTCATCCATTCCTTTGCCATTCAGGACAACCCAGAAGGCACCATTTGGGCATGTCAAGAAAATGGGTGGATGAACGACGACATAGGGGTGCAATGGTTTCATAAAGTTTTCCTTTTCAAATGAACTGACATCACACTGAGATTCTTCACAGTCAACCCTATTCCGCCACATTCCTATTTTTGTCTGCGGCAGAGCTGCGGCAGCAGCAGAATCGCTCCTGGGTGCGATTTTTATCGTCCCGCTGCCGTCCCGCTGCGTACCGCTGCGTACCGCTGCGTACCGCTGCGTACCGCTGCCGTCCCGCACTTATGGATTCAGACATTGATATTTCTGTTGGAGCGATTTTTATCGTCTCGCTGCCGTGCCGCTGCCGTGCCGCTGCCGCTGCCGTCCCGCATAGATGGATTGTCACCTTTACCTCAAAGAAAACGTGTAGGAACCTTAGTTTGCAGTGACTTTATGAAAGAGCTTTTAGATTCTGTTTGTCATCCGACTTTTAGACCCTAATGCAAAGATCCGAGAAGATTTAAAAAATCAATTTCATTTTATCTTGTTTTAAACCCGGTAGGCGAGAGTGAACACCTAAAAGATTAGATTTAATAAATATCTGTTCTTTGTCAAGTATTGCTGTTCTGGAATGTAGGCCTAGTCTAAAAGAAACACACAAAGACGAAAGATTAATATCTTGGTTTTCTTTTTTTGTTTATGAGAAGGGATTTCTTTCTGCACTGGATACCTTCCATGTAATGACCTTGACCTAGAACACAGAATAGACACTGTTTATTTTCAAATTGTTTTTGTGATATCAGTACAATTTAGATTATATACAATTTCACCCATGCGTTTGCTTGGTTATTTTATAACTTTGATAAAGTCTAGATTCTATATAAACCTAAAGCAATGTCAAATTGTGCTGTTTATTATCAGGGTTTTAAAGCCAGTTCAAATGAAGCCAGAAAGAGAAAATTTAGGTAGGAACAAAGTTTAGCCCCAGACTTTGGACTGCCTAACTTGACCAAGGGCGCAAGATTTGGTGACATTGTGGGGGTCACAGAGGGGTCACGGGTATGTCTCCCAGGAACAGAAAAACAGTAACGTGTGGTCGCTATAATGTGTAGAGATGTGTGTGTGTGTGTGTGTGTGTGTGTGTGTGTGTGTGTGTGTGTGTGTGT
>NW_004797346.1:768628-771332 GCF_000002075.1 Aplysia californica
AGAAAAAGGGGGAAAAGAACACAGAACGAGATGTTTATGTGTACTTACAGTTGCCTAGGTAATGGAAATTTAAGCAAAAAAAACCCCCAAAAACATAAGGTTGACTATTTACCGTTGCTTAGGTAATGGAAATATAAATGAAACCAAATCTAATGTCAATATTCTCAGTTTTGTCATTTCTGGTATGTTGCCTTTAAAAATCCCACCAATGAAAATAAATAGAAAGAAAAAATATTTTCTAATTGTCCTAGGTTCATGTGCTATAGCTACGGATCTTGAAAATGCCTTTATCTTATACATGTCTTACTTTCTCTATGCCACCACACTCTTTTATGTTGCTTTTTTTCGGAATGTATATCGACATTAGCAATAGTGAAGGGTAAAAATAACACTTCAATAACTTACATTGTATAGTGTCAGATTGAACTGCATTTGAGAATTAAACTTGATATTTCTGTACCAATGGTCTTAGAGTGTCTTAAGACATTTATTTTTTGTCCGTAATGTTTGATGCAGCTGTCATTATTCTTTTTTTATTCGTATTAATGCATTTTTCGTGTACATGATTTTAGATATTTATTATACCCCATTAAGCGCTACACATCTGCCTCTCAGGAGCAGGTGTTTCGGGGTTGCTGCGCTATAATACTCATCAGGTGTAGAAACTTTGCAAATATTTCAATAGATAAATTATAAATAAAGACATCGACATAGAATCCAGATGGAATGGAACTTGGAGCCTTTGTATTATTAGGTAAGGGTATCAAACACTGCACCACACTGAAAAACCAACAGGACACTCGTTTCTTACTTAGAGCTATCCATCGCCCCCCCCCCCGCGTGGCTTCCATGTGTTCAGTATTTACTGTCTGATCACACTACTGTATGACTCCTTAGCTGAGCAGCATGATTGATTAAGCGGCAAGAGTATTGATTATGCTTGGACACGTAGTCGCTCACTCATGCAGGCTGTCTAGAAAATGCCAAAGACTTGTAAAAATAACACCGCTTGCTATGATTTCTTGTAGAAACAGACGTTAGGTATATTATTACATAGGAAATCATGTACACAATTCATTTGGCTGGCAAGATGAGATCAATTCTTCCGTGAAAACACGTAGGGGAGTCGAGGTACAGACTCGTCAGGGCCAGGTGTTTATCATATAATAATATAAAAGTCAGCAACCTTTAAATCGCTGCTGGCAATAAGATTTTGTTTACAACATTGAGCAAAGGAAACCCCTAACAAAACATCGAAACGTTACATGATGTGGTTTCTCTTGGTTTTGGAGAGATGGTGCTCGCCTTTCATTCAATACGTCCCGGGTTCGAAACGTGGCAGCGGCGGAATATTAACATTTCCTTCTCTAATATAGTCTCCTTTAACCTTCCTTTCTGCTCTTTAACCATTGTCTGTCGTCTGCTTTCATTTCCACTTTCTGTCCCTCCCTCTACTTTCTTTGCTCCCTCTTCTGGGGCTCCTGACTCTTTCTGCAGCCTGTCTGCTACTCCTGGTCTCTTTCTTACAGCCTCACCCCTGATATTAGGGTATCTAAGACCTAACACCTAGACCTCTTGGATAAGGGCCAAAAAATCACGGAAGTCTCATGTGTGAGTTGTCAAAGATCCCTTGGTGGTCCTAAAATGGACTAGAATAGGCTTCAGCCGCCACTCTGCAAAATTCAAAATTAATTCCTACCAAACTGAAAATGATACATGTGTCCCACACGCTCATAATATGACCTTATGCTGTTGTGAGAGCTGTAAAACACTTACAACCCCCCCCTCCCCCAACCGACAAACAACCTCCACCCCCTCCAAAAAACCCCACATTAAACGAGGAGACAAAACCCAGGAGCTCCAGATGCACGAGACAAGAAGTGGCGGTGGGTAGTGATGGGCTCATGGGCTTGAGCCCCCCTCCCCCCACCCCCGAACTCTATCCCTAAGTAAATGAAAATAGCGAAATAAGGAGTTGAAACCGTTATGATCGCACGCAATGAACACAGAGTTATCAACTTGGCGGCTTGCTCGTTTATCTAATCACTAATGTCAGTGTTTACAACTATAGTAACCTAACTGCCAATCAAATGTCTTCAGGGCTCAGGAAAGACAAGCTCGTTCCCATGCTCCCTCCATAATGAAACCCCTCTTGTAAAAAGGTAGAAGACTTGAAAAAAAACCCCACTGCACAGAGGGCTCACACTCTCCTAGCCCTGACAATGGGGGCAAAATTTACGATACACTTTCCCCCAGTGACACAGTTACTTATGCATTCATTGGACCTTTTTTGTGCGCTGTACTTTCCGCCTCTACACGGCCTAATCCAGCTAATAGACGGTATATGTTTGGAGTGCTTTGTGTGCACGTTTGTGTGTGTGTGCCACTGAGATTTAACAGTTATTAATTATAGCAAACCACTTTTCAGGCAACTGTTTAATTAGATGAAAAATAATTAGAGAAATTTGGAGGTGAAACGGCTTTGTCCCCACCATCCAGAAGAATTTAAACAAACAGATGGCCGTGACTCGCCGTGAGTATAGAAAAATTATCACAGTTTTGTTCTTATTGCTTGCTATTTGGTGGTAAAGAAGTGGAAGCAACCTGAGGCCCACGTTGGTCCGGTTGGAGAATACGTAGACGTGGATTGCAATGTCTTTCAGTCACAAGTGTGTTTTGTCTAGTTCATGCAATGCAACGGCGT
>NW_004797346.1:771432-775259 GCF_000002075.1 Aplysia californica
ATATATGATATAATATAATATGTATATAATATATGCTTTCGACCAAAAGAGACGCGAAATCCTGTTTACCTTTGCTATGGTGATCATGGTCGTTTTCCATTTTTAATAAAATTGGGGAATTCAAGAACAAACTGTTTATTGGCATTATGAAAGGATACGCGGGGTATCACTGTAAACATTGAACTTTAACGGTGTACATTTCCAACTTCCGGTTAATGCATCACAATGCCCAGGATGTTTTTGGCTACCATTAAATCGGATCACCGCAGTGGATCTCCGGTACAAGAAGGCCACTAGGTTGTTGGTAAGACGTAGAGGGACCTGCCTCCACATGTCCTTGATGACCACTCCCAGTTCATGCGTGGTTCTCGGCCTTGGATGTCTCCCCTCTTTGCGTCGTTTAATCTCGTTCTAAAGTAACGTTAATTGGGTTTAAATCCTAGTCAAGGTCAGGAGGAGGCTGCAAAGTCATGCCATGGTGATGAAGGAAATGCTTTGTAACAAGGGAAGTGTGCACAGAAGCATTATCTGGCTGGAACCGGAAATTATAATTTTGACTGCGTAGAGGGGCCTCAGAACTTCTGCTAAGCAACAGGCAGCATTGATACCTTGGCCCTGATTTTGTAAGATCACAGTTCCTACTTTGTTGTTCCACATGTTTCCACTCTGGATCATGACTCAATTTCCTTCCCAGTGGTTCCTTTTTATTACACAGTTGTCACAATGGCGTTCGCTTTCTTCTTAATAAACTCTGAAAATAATATGGTGAAATGGCATGGGTTTTACGCCCCTATCAACACTATTAGGTTATTTAAGAGGCGGGGCCTCCTAGTTTAACGTCCGTCTCCGAAAGGACCGAGACAAGTGGGAAATTCGTGTAAAGTGCCTTTCCCAAGGATACAACGTTGGACCAAGCCTGAGGCTCGAACCCCCGAACCAGCAATCACACGATTACGAGTCCGGTAGCCTAACCACGAGGCTACCGATGTCACCTATAAACTCTGAGGTCTCTGTTTATTGTAGGTATTATGGAGAAAAGGCATTCGTCCGAAATGAGAAGCAAAGACCAGTCTCTCAAACGGCTGTTGTTATGGTGCTGGGCCCAGTTGAAACGCTCTTGGCGATGGTGTGCGGTCAAGACTGGACCATGGTAAGGTTGACAGCGTCTAAGGCCTACCTAACGCAATCGTCGATTTACTGTGTGTCGATGTATGGCTCTTCCGTGGGTACCCCTTATGAATCCTGATGTTCTTGTAGCTGTCTGAAGTCGATTTGAACGATACTTCCGGACAACGTATTTGTATCCACGTGCATGGGTCACTCTGAGTTGACCTGGCCTTTTTCGGTCCGACGTAGAATTTGTGAGCTGAATATGGGAAATGAGTCTGTGGATAGCCGAGATGTCAACACCAAAATGATTGGTAACTACAATTGACCTTTCTCCACCCTCCTATTGCTCTTTCTTGCTGGATAGCCCTTAAACGTGGCTGTTGTAGGAAAATACAGGCTGAACGACCGAACGGGTTTTTTACCACAGATTTTATAACCGAGACCTGGAGAATACTTTTCACTCTTTTCCCCCTCATTTTAGACCTTGTTTCGAAGGCACCACGCGGCATTTTCCTTGCTTCAATTAAGGGGCAATAACTCTAGTTGCCGGAGACAAGCAAGACAGGCGATATGTAAGCACAAAGCCCGTAACCTGATTTGAATTATTTATTTGGTTGCAGGTTGTTGTTTTTGTTGTTGCTTTTGTTGTTGCTGTTGTTGTTGTCGTTGTTATTGTTGTCGTTGTTGTTGTTGTTGTTGTTGTTGTTATTGTTGTTGTTGTCTTCTTCTTCTTCATTCTTCTTTCTTCTTCTTCTTCTTCTTCTTCTTCTTCTTCTTCTTCTTCTTCTTCTTCTTTTTCTATACTAAAGGGCAATGTCTGTGATAGGAAAGGGAGGAAGAAGTCGTTTTGCTTGGTTGATTTTGTTTAAGTCGGAGTTTAGAGATATGCGTCGTGTTTGGAGGCTGAACATCTTTCTGTGTTCCCTAATGTTGAGGGCTTTTTGGTTTTTATGCGGTCAGTTCGGTTTGTCTTGCTCATGAGATCATAAACAGGTTTACCAGTCGGTTCATTCATAATACGTGTGAGCCTGCTAAACCATCAGATCATCTGCATTCAGGGTTTGGTCAGTTTGAATTTTTTTTGGCATGTCGTTGATATAGATTAAAAAGAGTGAAACTAATGGCAGACCTTTAATATAGGCCACCTCTAAGGACTCGTGGTTGTGGGTCAAGATAATTAAAACACAATTTAAAAGTAAGCAGATGCTCCTCCTTATCTTTGCCCTCAAAACGCTTCTTTGTTCTAGTCCATCGGAACTTCATTTCAATTGGAAATCACACGCCATAACGACGTCTTGTCTCTTCCGGGTTAACGGAAATACCAAACGTAAAGGATGTAACGGGAGAATTGAATACTGTGTGTGTGTGTGTGTGTGTGTGTGTGTGTGTGTGTGTGTGTGTGTGTGTGTGTGTGTGTGTTTCCCAATCGTCCATTTCTAACACAATTCCCAGATGATTACCGGAGTTGTAAAACGTGACCCAAAAATTACGATTTTGGAACCGGACGTGCTTTTCGACAGTTATTTAAATTTGTACATTCTGTGCAACATTGAATTGTTATCCCTCGGAAAAAGAATCTACTTGCATAAGAGTACATAGAACCTTGGGGCGCAAGGTTAGAGTCGATTCTATAAGTGCAATGTCAGTTCGAGTTTCATAAGGGTAGACATAACAAACAACAACCCAAAAATAAAACTCAAACATGTCATAGAATTGTTATTCACCGAGTAACATGACGCTAGTGTTGAACAACAGAAATGTGGTTGCCTAAAGCTGTTCAAAATTTAATGGGGCAGGAGGAAAAGCTGAAAGAACCAGTGAAGAACGGTCACATTAAATGGGCGCAAAGGCTTTGAACATTTTGCTGTCACTAGAAAAAAAGAAAGAAAAGGAGACAAAGGTTGATAAAAAGTAAACCTAGTATACTTAAAGAACATAATATGATAGCAGGAAAAGACTAGGATAATAATATCATACATTTTTAAAGCACATGAGGTTAAAAATACGTGGCAAACCATGACCACCGATGTCTGCTTCAGTCTCGGCACGTGAAGAAGAATAACGTGACACATAACTCAACCCATTCTTCAAAGACGTAGGTCACCATTTACTCTTCAAGTACAATGGGAAATGTACCCAAGACATTGATTAATCAACGCCGGTACGGAGGAAAGTTGTAATCTTATTCTATTAAGTGAAGTGCCAAGACCATTCCCGGAGCACTCGAAAGGTTGTCCTGTGGCGGACAGGCGCTCAACTTTCCCAGCCGTGGAACGCACGAGAAAGGCTGTGAGATGTCGGGCAGATCTATTTTCATTAAAATAATTACTTTGAGCCACACGAACCCAGGGGTGTTTCTGTCCTCCACCTCGACCTTGTACAGATGACCTCTGAGGAATGCTCTGTCCAGAGAAAGAGAGAGAGAGAGAGAGAGAGAGGGGGGGAAGAGAGAGAGATAGATAGATATATAGATAGATAGATAGATAGATAGGTAGAGGGAGGGAGAGATGGGAAGAGAAATAGAAAGAGACAGAGAAGGAAAGCAAGAGAGAGAGAGAGAGAAATAGAGAGAGAGAGAGAGAGAGAGAGAGAGAGAAAGAGAGATAGATAGATAGATAGATAGATAGATAGATAGGTAGAGGGAGGGAGAGATGGGGAGAGAAATAGAAAGAGACAGAGAAGGAAACCAAGAGAGAGAGAGAGAGAGAGAGAGAGAG
>NW_004797346.1:775359-779413 GCF_000002075.1 Aplysia californica
GTATAAGATAACCACTTCATCATTTGAGCCATTTGTTCAGGATAATATCTGCTTGCTTTCACTCCAGCTATGCCCCATAAGGCCTGTCCCAGAGTGGCTCTGTAGGTCTGACCTGTAGCTCGCCTAGCGCGCGCTGTCTGCGTGTCACTAGTGTCAGCACAGCCGCACTGGACGTTGGTCCGGTTGGAGAATACGTAGACGTGGATTGCAATGTCTTTCAGTCACAAGTGTGTTTTGTCTAGTTCATGCAATGCAACGGCGTAGATGTTACATCATCAACAATGTCCATGATCTTATTTTGACAAATATTGCCCAAATTAAAGGACTTTATAAGGATGTAAGAACCTAGTGTAAAAAAAAGACTTTTTGTCCTGGATTTTATTTTGACAAAAACTAAGGATTTTGATTTATGGACTTTTCTAAAGATCTGTTGGAACCCTGTGTAAGAGTTGTACGTATTCTCTCCTGACTCCTCGCTCGTTTGGTCTGTTTTCCTTCTTTCATAATTTCAATCTCCTCATACAGTACAATGTATTCTTTCATCCTATACCTAGCCATTGCTTCGAGATCTAAGTCTACGGACATTGCACACCAGATATTATGAATAGATCAAGTCGTGATAGATTCTAGGGTGAACACTTTAAATCTAGATCAGATGTTAATTGTTATCTAGAATCTATGCCTTTCAAGGGACATCCGTCTGCCTCTCAACTCCTGAACTAGATCTATATCAGTCTAGGTCTAGATTCTAGAGTTCTAGAGATTCCAGAGGCACACAGGCCTGCGAATGTAACAAACAGCAGTGACCAATCGAAACTAGTTCAACCTCTCTATAATAAATTTTAATGTATGATAAAGTGCATTTCTGGGGATTTTGTGGTCAAGTGTTGATGCTAGCATCAATATCTAATAGTAAAGCACTTAATAATACTCACATCTTGCTGATGTTGTTGACCTGTAAAGAATTTCAGTCGAAAATAAGCACGAAGAGAGGTTACGTGCTGGACATGTTTTACAACACTGTTGAATAGCACGTCTGACGAGTCCTGCAGCCCAGCTGACAACAGACAAACCATACAGCGACGCTTGGTTTTAGTTTTAGTAGAGGTTTTACGGCGCTCGCAACTGCATACGGTCATATGAGCGCCAAGGGGTGGATGTCAACACATAAGTCCTCACAGGGAATCAAACCTACTCTGCTCACCGCTTTAGCTTCAACAGCACAAAGTCTGCTTCGACTATTAAGGCACCCCAGAAATAGTGGGTCACAAGAGTGGGACAAACATATAAAAGAAGTAGAGGAAAAATGACAATAGCAAGGATTAGGGAAGAAAAAGCACCAGTTCCCCGTTGTAGATCAGGCACAGTTATGAGCGCGTCATTGATGAATCAGCCCATTTACGATTCTACTGTGCATGAACGAGAAATGTCCCCCCTTTGGAAATGGCCTAAAGATACTTCAGTCAGTGGCACCGCCCTGGGGGGTCACAGCCGACGCTGCTCAAGCACACGATAATGTTTACGTTAATTTGCACAGTGCAAGCTAGGCGAGCTAGGTTAGACCTACAGAGCCACTCTGGGACCGGCCTTATATTTTCTTTCTGTCTCCTTTCTTAAGCCCTTTGGTTGATAATCTGTAGCTTGAAACGCATTTTATATGCTGAAAATACTAACGTATGCTTACATACATTCTAAATCTAACGTGTTGCAACAAAGCAGGTTATAGGCTTACGACTTGTTATTGTTAATCTCATTACAAAGCTGATCCGAATGCCGACGCTTTAACATAAAAGAAAGATACTGGATTATAATAAGGGAAGCAATCTATGAGCATGCCAGGAGACGTTTGGAACTGGCGAGTAGGAAGTATGTATAAACTTACTATCAACACATTTTTTTGTCAGTGTTTTACTGGGCTCGGCTCACAACTGTATAAGGTCATAATATGAGTGCACGGGAGATGCCAAACTTTTTTAGTTGGTAGGAAATTTTGATTTTTTTCCATGATGATGGCCGAAGCATAGATTCTACTCTTACCGACAAGGGATCTTTAACATGCTCGGCAATAACAATCGACAAAGACGAAAAGAAAAAAATCGGACTAGATCTAGTCATCAGAAAAAAAACAAATGAAGAAAAACAACTGACATGACCAATGGTACGGTAGGCCTTAGAAGTCGATTATATACACATTGTATAATGTGTCATACCGTGTGTGCCGGTGAGGGAGGGGGGAAAAAGCTGTTGTTGTTTAAGCAAATCAAGTCAACGACTCAGAATATACTTGGTCTGGCACCACATCGTCATTTTTGTCTCCCTGTGGAGTGGTGAGTCTTGTAAGAGATGTATTATTGTTGAATGAAAAGCAGGCACATCTAAGTATGTGTTTCTCTTCCCCACTGTGGTTACTATTCGATTACGAACACTTCTTTGGCGCTAACGGCATGGTGTAGAATCCAGATACATGCAATTTACTTTTGTTACCAGTGCATCTCAAATGAAGTCTATTTAACGTCTGAGAAAAAAAAATACTATAAAAAGAAGAATGTTGTGATGAGAAGGATGATATCAGTAGAAAAGAAAGGGTATAAAGCTGGTAAATCGGTAGTATGTTATCAATGTTGGTTTGTAATAAAAACGATCCTATTCATTAGAAACGGTGTATGTAAACCTGGCCTCTGTCTAAAACAGAGTTCGGTTATAACAGGGACATCGCGTCGGTCTCGCGGTGCTGTTCTAGTCAGGGCCCACTGCATACAGTTTAAATGATATAGTAAATAGTTATGACCGCTCACCCATCTGAAGGCTCCCATGATTTCACTATAACTCGCCTGTTCGTTAATTCCAAATTACCGCACCCCGTGTGATGTTAGACTTTACAGAAAGCTACCACTCACAAATCCCATCTTTGCCAATTGACAAGCACCTAAGTAGGCAGAGAAACATTGAGCGAAAAACCTTTCATAAAGATACAAAATCGTATCTGTTGGAGCGGGGGTCGAACTGACATCTTTTTAAAATTTCATATCCTACGCCTTGCCGTGCGGTTAGTGCTCGTAAATAATGTCCCGAGGGACAACATTTTCAATCATGAAAGAATAATGATCCCAGTAAGTACTCTGCCTTGTCAGTTGTCGGGACTTGAATGAGTGTAATTTTCAACGCCAAATCGACATAATCGTGACTCTTAAAGAGGCGGGTTACTTCGACTGCGGCTTTCAAGGCCGACCCCAATTAAAGTGAATACTACATCTTGGTAAACAAACGCTGGTGCGCTGTACAAAGACTCCCAAAAGGTAACCGACCTTACATCTTCTAAGTGGTACGTCAGAGAGACTGACTATTGAGGGAAAGATTATCCTTTGACAACATTATGTAAGGTATCTTCAGTTTGATAAGGTTTATACGGCGCTCGCTACTTCATAAGGTCATAATATGAAAGCCTTGCTATCTTCAAAATTAAAGTCACAGGCAATTAATAAAAGTTGTGAAAGGTAGAGATGAATAGTTAAAAACAAACACAATAGCCTCACGCTGCTGCATATCAATCTCGAAAACAAACTCTAGTTTGGAAGTAAAGCACAATTCGTGAAAAATAATAATTGTCCTAACAAGACAGAAAAGAAAAGAAAAATTTAAGATGATGGTAAAGGAACAAAACAGCAGGATGGTAATATCCAGCACACATAGTAAATTTGATTTTTAAAAAATTCAGTTTTACATGTTAGATTTTGTCCTTCCAGGAGGGGCAAATGGCATCAGGTTGGCACAATATGACCGAATTCAATTAAACTCAACCGTTTACTTCAACATCACACACATTTACTTTTCAAGGTCGCTAGTCAAATTAGGCTGAGTTCGGTTGTATTGTGTCAAAATGGTAGCTTTCGCCTCTCCATGAAGAAAAATCTGTTTGACTCGACTGGATAAAATTAATCAAATTGGTAGCGCGCACTGGGTATAAGATAACCACTTCATCATTTGAACCATTTGTCAAACCTTATCAAACTGAAGATACCTTACATAATGTTGTCAAAGGATAAACGTTTAAAAA
>NW_004797346.1:779513-784513 GCF_000002075.1 Aplysia californica
AGAGAGAGAGGCAAAGAAAGAAACCGAGTGAGATCTCTTGGTAAAGTAGATTCTCTTTTGTTCCGAAACAATGGTATTTAAACCCATACCAAATGTAAGCCTTTATAACGGACACATTTTCGTATTTATAATTACACAGGTATGTGTGTGTGTGCGCGTGTGTGCGTGTGTGTGTGTGTGAGTGTATGTGTGTGTATGTGTGTGTGTGTGTGTGTGTGTGTGTGTGTTGTGTGTGTATGTGTGTGTGTGTGTGTGTGTGTGTGTTTGTGTGTGTGTGTGTGCGCGTGAGTGGATTGGGGGTCGAAGGTCAACCCAGAAGTTGAATACAACATAGCATACAATAATATTTTACAATTCGTTTTGCAAAGTTAATAATGGAAGGCGATCGTATAAAGTTGAAATCTGAGTACGAAACTGCGCGTCAGAATAACGTTTAAATTGTTCTGAATTGCTCCGATTTCCTATATTATACTATTAGCAACGGATTTCACAAATACATTTGCCTATCCTGGAAAGCCTGCACTCTTTAAGCCTTCGTCTTGACCTTCAGAGTCCCCGCCTTACATCTTTTAATACCTTTAAAATTTCTCTTTTCCTTCTGGGAATGACACATTTTCTTCCCCTCACTCACCCTGCTTCTTTTTGGAACTGCTTGTTAAATTCAAGGACAATTGGACAATGTTCTGACTTTCAACACTGGGGCAAAAAGAATTAAATTTATTTAGTTACAGGAAAAGCAACGTGGGCTGAATCTGATTTTGCAAGTCCTAGTGAAGCAAAAACATTTTTTTCTGAGTTGAGAAAAAGCGATTATATTTTTATCATTTCGGTCTTATAACGGAAAAGCGCGCTTGTTAAAGTCCAGATGTTGTTAACGGTGCGGAATTGTACGGTGGGCGGGTACATCTCAAGTAAATGCGCGGGTATCAAAATCGTGCTTTAAAGGGAAAATTGTCAGTTTTGGGTAACTCGACAAACGGCGTCGGAAAGAAAATCTCTTTCCAATCTTTTACGTTTCATAATAATAAGAAATATTGCATTTATATAGCGCATATCCACGCTCAAGAGCATGTTCTATGCGCTATAATGCTGAAGATGTTGACCAAAAATTGTACTTTTTTTTCGTGCAAACTTAGAGGCTTTACCAAACTCTTCTCTCCTCGCGTTTTTTGATATCACTCAAGTATTAACATTTTTATCAACTTTTCACCCTACAGCAAACTAACATTGAAACTGTCAGCTACTAGCTTTACATACGGTAGGAACAGAGACAAACTGAACAGGGCTAAAGAAATGTGTGTGTGTGGGGGGGGGGGGGGTTAAATGGCTTGCTGACATGTTTTAAAATCACGTGCTGTCAGGAAACAAAAAAGTGTCATCAGCAGGAACTTGGTCGCACAGAATGAACACACGCGAGTATTGTACTCTAAAACCACAATAAATGTTAACGTCGTGTTTTGACGGAACATAATTTGTACACTAATAAATGTCAACGATAGGCCAATAAAACAACAAAACATTGTTAACAGACCGGCATTGTCAGTACAATATTCTCTTAAAATAAACAATGCACTCTTAATGTGCTCCCGGACTCTTCTTGAAAAACAAAAAGGATACTTGTATCTCCACGACGATGCTATTGACCTACTAGATTCCCAAAGGTCGAATCATTTCATGGCAACAGACGACCTATTTCAAGTAAAGTGGGTCATCCTACTGATTCAAGGTTACTGTGGAACAGATCAGAAAGGACGGGAGAGACACGTGTAGACTAGGAGTGCGGTCTCATCAGGGTTAAGCGCTTTTTATTTTCGAGGCCTTTCGGTAATGTTGTATGTATGTTGCCCTGTAGAATAAAGAAAACCACAAACAAATTAAAAACAAAGCAACAAACAAAACCAAAATGCCAAAAAAAATCTCCAAAACAAGCAAAACGCAAGTAAAAAGCTAAAACAATCAATTAAACAAACAAACAAAAGTAAACGCGAAAAATTTCTGTAGAAAAACAAACTCATGTTCTAAGTCTTAGCGATTTACACAAACACCAGTCGTCGTACCTCGCTTTGACTACAATTGTATTCCCAGGGAGCACAAGAATAATATATATATTATTTAGAAGATGGAGAAATAAATGTTAATAGTATGTGCTTGGATGAAAAATAGTTCTTACCTTAGTGGGATTATAACCATAAGTGTTTACTTCTTGTAACATTCTAACGTCTACAAGTTGTTGTTGAAGGGAACTTTTTCTGAAAGACAGCTCTCAAAATTGAATGTATATTGGTCTTAGGTGTCTCGTAAATAAGAAAGGAAATGTCTTCACTCGTTATTATGTTACATAATATCTTCGTTTTTGTTTTCTTGTTTGTTTGTTTTTGTTTTTGTCGTTGTTGTTGTTGCTGTTGATTACCTTCATACAATGTATGATGTAGGTCATTACATGGGAAGCACGGCTTAGAAGGAATGATTATCCCGGAGGGGCTGGCACATGCATCACTATCTAGGCACTTTGGAACTCGAACTTCCAAAGGGATAATCGAGATCGATACCAATTTTCCAAAAACTAAATATTCGCCCTGGCACATGTCTGTGTAGATTTTACTGAAAGATGTTGAAGAATTGGGTGTAGATGTAAATTTGTAGTTTAAAAGTATACTACAGCGTTGGAAGTCACCAAACCTTGACGGCTATTTTCTAGCTTATTTTACCTCTGACACCAGGCGACCCCCACCTCCTTCAGTCGAAAATATCTCGGCTGCTATTCAAAATAAATGCGTATTTTTCATAAAAAACGCAAGTCAAATGAACAAGCCATAACCCCATATGCCCAACAATTGACAAGTGCGTGATTCCACTATGTCATAAAATATTTCCTTTCGTCAGCTGATGAGGTTAAACTGTAAGTTAAAATGTACAGTTTCATCAGATTTGATAACTATTATAGTGAATGATCATTCAAACATTTGTGACCTAAAGGGCTCAACTTGTTCATGATTATTTTCTCAGCAGGAAGCCAGTGCAGTGTACTGGTACCACAGTCTTACTTTGTTTTTCTATAAAACTAAACGTTTGGCATTATTTTGAACAGTTTGAAATCTTTTCAATTTCCCCAGAGATATTCTTGATAGCAATAACCATGTCTTGATAAAACAAAACATTTTACTGAATACAACAAACCGCAAAACTGCACTCCTAATTTTGATTAGATGACGTCTATTTTTACTGATTTTTCAAATATGGATGTATGCGGCTGATCAGCTTATTTGCCTCCCAACATTGGCACATTTTAATTGTTTAGTTTTTAGTATTAGTAAGGTTTTACGGCGTCGCAAATGCTTAAGGTCAAATGAGCTTCATGTTGCCTAAATTGTCAACTTTTTTTGAAAATGCGATTTCCGTATCACCAATAATCTGTGATTGTTGTCAACCCAATTAATGGACTTTTCACTGCCTGCCAGAGGGACTTCTGTTCTGTCATCATTCAACATCACTTTGGGTTTTTTTTTTATTCTGTCGTTCACTCAGACAATACTGTGCAATTTTCAGTCCAATTGACAAGACCTCCTAGGTTGGTAGACATTGTTGAACCATACATTTTGATATCGCCGGCATTGGAATGATATTTAATCCCTTAATTATTGAGACGTCTATCTTCGTTTGTACGGGCACAATAAAATGTTTATCCAAGAGAGATTCAAGCAAAGCCACCTTGTCACCTTATTTAAGAATAAGCAACTGCACAAGCGGTATTTACATCTCTTTAAACATTCCTCCATTGGCCAACGAAAGAAAATAAAATTGAACATGTTTTGGGGAACACAACTGAATACATACGTCCTCACAACATGGAAGAGGTTACATATTTCTTTTGAGACATAGTTGAGCACAAAATTTGAACAAAACTGAAACAAAGTCTGATCTCTTGGGGGTTTCATAAATGAGGACATGATCTGAGAACTTTTGCCCTTTAATCACAACAAGCTGGTATCTATTTGACAGGTGAGAATAAAAGCAGCCGCTGGCAGGTCATGGTACCGCTCCACCTCCCAAAGAAAACAAAACAACAAACGACAAAAACACCCAAAAACTGATAAATAAGCAAACA
The DNA here is from genome assembly GCF_000002075.1 of Aplysia californica. Classification (NCBI taxonomy): domain Eukaryota; kingdom Metazoa; phylum Mollusca; class Gastropoda; order Aplysiida; family Aplysiidae; genus Aplysia; species Aplysia californica. Next base: position 783,619 of record NW_004797346.1, read on the forward strand.
AACAAACGAAACACCCTCACCCAAAAAACCCGAAAGAAAATAAAAACAAACACTTCCAATCGCTTCAATAAAATGTAAAGAGGGTGTCATCATTTTATAGATAAAGAAAATATTGAATCACTGTTGGATGGAATAGAATGTTGCGTGAAGAAGGAATGTTGTTACCAGCTCTGATCCGAATTTATTACAAGGCTTGTCAGATTATACTAAGCTATGACATTGTCTGGGTCATGCTCACTTTTCTAGCTTCGAAAAAATAAGCAAAATTTCATTTATCTCCCGAATATACATTCACCCTAGGGCATCGTCTGAAAAGAGCATGTAATCAACGTCTTATGTTATACCGCTAGATGAGCAGACAAGCAGCACCTGCAGTAATATTTTCTCGCAACTGATCTTTTGTTTGAGGTTTTCAAAGCAATTAGTAACCGATTGAATGACCCGTCAGAACGATGAATAAAATGGTTCACGTGAAAACGTGATTACGACTAAAGTCAATTTGCATCTCAAAATAAAAAGTAACATAACTAATTAACCTGTCGATGGAAACATTCATGATGCCAGTCGAACAATTTAGTAGATTTTGTTCAGTTCTGTAGCTGTTTTTTTCAGATGAGCTACCAATATTTCTGGTAAGATTCAATTCAGACCGGATCAGTTACCGAACTGCTCAATTTCTCTCCTGGGAAAAGTAAAGAGACGATACATATCAGATCAGTGTCATGTGTTCCGAGTTCGCGTGCAGGAAGAAATATATACATGTGGTATATATATATATATATATATATATATATATATATATATATATATATATATATATATATATATATATATATATTTGTATATATAATTGTTGTGTTTTCTGAATTCTTTTTAAAAGTCGAAGACTGCTCAA
>NW_004797346.1:791117-793103 GCF_000002075.1 Aplysia californica
CCCACACACACACATGGACATCAACACACACACACACATGGACACACACACGCACATTCATACATACATACATACATACATACATGCATACATACATACATACATACATACATACATACATACTTACATACATACATACATACATACATACATACATACATATATACATACATACATACATACATGCATGCATACACACATACATAAATACATACATACATACATACATACATACATACACACACACACACACACACACACACACACACACACACACACACACACACACACACACACACACACACACACACACACACACACACACACACACACACACACATGCATGCGCGCGCTACAGTGATTATCTGGAGTCAGTATGCCAGTTTGTAAAACAAGATTCGTGTACGGCAAAGTTATTAGGATCCTGATCAACAAAGTGTGCGACTGTAAGTGCTTAACGTCCATTTCAACGTAATTTAGATCAGTGTGGAGGAGGGCAGCCTCGACGTAGTTAGTTGGGATTCACCCAGGCAGAGTGGGATACGACATCCCAACAGAAAAAAAAATATCTTGGACATTCATTGAAATGTGCTTCCCAATTATCGAACTCTTGTGTGTTCAACAGCGAATAGTCTGCCCATTGCACCTAATACCCCGGTGGCTTGTTGCAAATATCCCGGGACAGTTGCCCAATTATTTACTTATACTTATGGCTCGTCCTTTCGTGCCTATTAATTATTTATATCTTTTTTTTTTTTCGTTTTCCCTTATTCTTTGCAAGACATAATGATATTTTTCCTGTCGTCTCAGGGTGAAACTGATAAAAAATTAATCATATTTTAAAAGTCCGTCATACTGTCTCTCTTCAAGTCTCCCTTAAAAGTACAAAGTTTTAAGTAGCACCTCGTTTGTGTAGTATAAGAAATGCTGTACTGAGGAATTATGTTTTTTTTCGTACAGATACGGTTATGCTGCAATGGATAACGGATATAGCAATTTTTTGGGTTGTCAGGTTTTATCGTATTGCTTTTGAAAATGTGAGGATGCTAGCATGGGTAAAAGCATTCATGATCTGTAAAAGTAAAAGAGTATTCAGTGATTATATCGTTATTTTTTTCATCTTTGCAATTAAAAAAGTCTCTCGAAGTCCAACCCCTCGTCCACGCCGAGCGAGATGGAAACAAGACAAAGTAGGGGATAGCTGGGTCTGGGTGAAGTACGGTGTGACTTTATGTCACTGAGGCGTTACGCTAGCCGTGAAGGCCGACCCGGGTCACCCTGAAACGTTGCTGGCCAACGGGGCTCTGGTGAAACTGCGACTGGCTTAGCAGGCCGGCAGTGGATATTAAAAAAAGAGAAAAAAGAAATATTGCTCAAGAAAATACAAGGAGACACAAACGGACTGATCAAAACGGAAAACGACCTGGCGAGAAAAACGGACAAAAACAGAGAGAGAACCGTGGGAGCAACACCAGTCCTACCACACATTGAAAAACAAAAGGTCAAGTGGTTCGGATACGACCTCACGCGGATGCCCTCAAACCATCCAGCTCTGAGAGCATACAACACTAAAGACCAAGGCGACGATGGAGTGAATCTGTGGCAGACACCCTTAGAGATCATGGGATGTCCCTCCTACAGGCCACACGACTTGCTGCAGACAGACGCCTGTGTCTCTCCGTGACACCCTAGGGTACAAGCGGAAGAAAAAAGTAAAGTAAAGTAAGCAATTTAAAAAAAAATCGGGTCAGGTTCTGGAGGCGGGTAAGCAGGAATAGGTTTCGGATTCGGGAAATATTAACAAGTGAACTGCGGGCATAATATTGATCGAAGCATTGATAATAATAATAATATAATATATTGCATTTATATAGCGCATTTCCACAAAGAAGTGCTCAAAGCGCTGTACAATAATACAAAGAACATGTGAAGCGCACAGCTCCTTTTGTAATCCTCTCTCTCTCTCTCTCTCTCTCTCTCTCTCTC
>NW_004797346.1:793203-797150 GCF_000002075.1 Aplysia californica
CTCTCTCTCTCTCTCTCTCTCTCTCTCTCTCTCTCTCTCTCTCTCTCTCTCACTTGTCTCACTCTGTCTGTCTCTCTCTCCTCTCTCTCTCTCTCTCTCTTTCGCTCTCTCTCTCTCTCTCTCTCTCTCTCTCTCTCTCTCTCTCTCTCCAGTACATTCTTGAGTAAAGACAATCCCACAAAGTTTACCCAGACACCCTTGCACACATTGATGAATTCACACGGTCATAAATTCTTACAGAACAGAACAGCATGAATAAACGATACTGAGAGAACATGATAGATACTGAGAGAACATAATATTTGTATTGGGAATTTCGGAATCTACAGATTGAAGCTGGACTGAAACAAATGCATTTTAAGTGCTGATTAAAATTTTGATAAAGTGGTGGACTCCCACACTAATTACAATAACAGCATTGTTCTGACGACGGAAGGGTGCTCCACTCACTAGGAACAGTCGTAACAGCATAGACAAAGGCATTTCGGTTCAGTATTGTGTTCTTCAGTCAGTTTTTTTTTTAAAGTGCTATATTTTCCTCGAGTTCGTCCTTGCTTTTTGACCCTGTTTATCTAATTATTGATTATTTCGAAGCTGATGTTCATGAAAACGACGACGACGAAGACGATGATGATGATGATGATGATGATGATGATGATGATGATGATGATGATGATGATGATGATGATGATATTTAGTATCAGTCGTGCGTGAGCATTGCGTGACCATTGAACCTTCTCCCTACGCTCAGCAATGACCACGGCAAAGTTCACCCTAATGTCAAACCTGCTCCATGAATTAATTAGTTAGGCTTTCTTTTTTGCAGCTGGCTTTCGGCTCACCAAAAAGATCCACCATAATAAAATAAATAAAATACCGCTTTGTTAATTTGATAGTGTTGTTGTCTTTTTAAAAGTCATGTTCCTTTTGACTAAAGAAACACACTTATGGGAAAAACGTGCAATGGCATTTCTAACCACACAAACAATGTTGCAACTAGACCCAAGTCTCCAATTACAGGGTGATCCAAAAAAAACCCTTTACAACTTGTTTTGTAAAATATCTTTCTCCATACTGAAGTTTTACGTTTTGGATTTGAAAATAACATTTGAAAGCCAAAAGGAATTTGTCTGATACGTATTTAAGATAAGGCCATTGAATGGTTTTGCTCTATATAGCGCATTAAAAAAAACAACCCATTTTCAACCTTGTCGCCATTTTCATAGTTTGACGCACCAGTTCGCATTAGGCCTACCACTAAAAGTTGCAACAATCGCACCGTATTGCAAGCTACAGCAGTCTAACAAGTCAACAGAAGTCTGCAGATATTATGTTTCCAAATTTAGTTTGCCTGCTGAGATCATGGCCATCTTTAGTAAAGAGCAGAGAGCTTTTTGTATTGAACATTACCTCTCCACAAACTCACCATCAGTGACATTTCGTAAGTTCTGCACACGGCATGGAGAGAATGCTTAGGTGCCCTCAAGACCTTTGGCGTCTTGAGTAGAGAAGTTCCGTCAGTTTGGATCTATAGCGAATCAGAACTAAAAAGTTCTTTAAAAAATGACAACGTCAGGTCGAACACACACCATGCGCAGCCCTTAAAACGTCACCAGAGTGCAAATTTCAGAAGTCGAATCCTATGAGACGTCTGTCCGTAGACGATCTGCAGCTAGGACTTTCCTACACATCAACAGTCTGCATTCTCAGGGCATATTACTTATGTTAACCTACAACTATACCATGTTCAACTTTGCTAGGCCGAGATGACAAGATCAGAGCATAGCAATGTGTTCTTGATAAATCGATTGTCTTGTAACGAGGGATCATTTACTCGATGACATTTGGTTTAGTGAAAAGCCCATTTTCACCCTGCAGGAATATGTTAACTTTAAAAAATGCTGTCTATTGGGCACTCCCACTCTATTGTCTCTAGAAGCCATTTCTTAGTGAACATGTATAGTGTATGTGGCTTTAAAAACTCATGGTTTAGCAGGTCATTGTGTTAGGGCGCCAGTGAACATTTCGAACGACGCGTTAAAAATGTGTCGAGTCCAAAGGAAGCACTGCTTCTAGAAATTTCGGAATGAAATCATTAGGTTTTTAAAACTCTGTAAAAGAAATTAAATATTGTTTAAATGTCACAGGGATGGAAAATTAATGTCAAAGATGAAATAAAGAAAAAGCTCAACTAATCTTTTCTCGACTTCCTTTACAAGATTTTTAAACATTGGTGAACTTTGCATTTTTGGGTACTTTTTTCTTTCAGCTGTTTCCATTTTCAAAATATATTTCTTCTTCTTGAATTTAATATCAAACAAATTCCTTTTGAATGAATTATGTCTGTTCCAAATTACAGCATTCTAGAACAATTTTTGCGCAAGATATTCAGAAAAAAAGTTGTAAAGTTTTTTTGGATCACCTTGTATATTGTTTAAGCTGAGCAGCTACAAAGAAGATGTCGACGACAAGGATGATGATGATGATGATGATGATGATGATGATGATGATGATGATGATGATGATGGTAATAATGATGAGGACGATGATGATGGTGATGATGATGCCATGGCTTTGAACTCGTTTCGAGTGGACATAAGTTTCCTACCTGTGTGGAACTTAAAGTTATAAAAGTTTCTTTTCTCAACTAGATATATGCCACTACTACTACTACTACTACTACTACTACTACTACTACTACTACTACTACTACTGCCACTACTACTACTGCCACTACCCCTACTACTACTACAACTACTACAACTACTATTACTACTGCTGCTGCTGGCGATGCTGCTGCTGCTTCTGCTGCTGCGGCTACTACTACTGTTACTAACATTTACATTATAATGATAATATATGATTTGACGTACATAATATTTTATATCCATACCAGTTCTTGCCATAGCCTTCAATTTTCTCTGGTCTCACCGATTTGTTTTTAACGCACCTTTTGGCATTATGACGTAGATGAGCGCATTTTTTTTTGCTATAGCTTGTAGCAGAGACTCTTAGATATTTTATAGTATCTGCTTGTAGTCATTTGATCTTACATTATTTTTTTGTATCATGTTTTTGATGAGGCCCTTTACCGGACGAAACGTTGAACCTGTATACAATTTGAAAATTCAATAAGTCTCAACCCTTTTATACTACTTGCTATTTACAATGATAATGATACTGATCATGATGATTATGATTCCATTTTCAGTTTTATAGGTACAATAATATCTTCACCAGGACTGCAATGTAATTTATTCTCTTTCACAATGGTAGATGTACTATTGTCTGTATTGTTTTAAAAAAATGAAATGTACCTTGGCCAAGAAAGAAGACAGCTTTAGTGCTGTGAATAAAGTGAAGACATTGATGTGTTATTTTGATACCACCTGACAAATTAAGAGAGACAAACAAAAGATTTGATGCACTTTAGGAAGCAACAGAGAAAGCAGCAGATGAAACTTGCAACCAAATCTGAGAGACATTTGGCATTACTTGGGAACATGGAATTATCAAAAAATAGACAAAAATGAAAATTCCTCAAAAGTACAAAGTTTTCTTTTAATTGAAAGATAAAGGAGTGGAGACAAGTGACAAGGCTAACCACAGAATCCCCCATCAACAAAAAAGCATGTTAAAAGATCAATAAAAAGCCAACAAGAGAATATCTGATTTAACTCAGTTTCTTACGGATTAGCCAAACCTTTTCCTTCATCCAATTTTCCGAGGGCTTTTTTAAATGTTCCAAACACACTGGTTATTTGGAAGAGTTCTATTTTTGTGTCATCAGTTATGCGCTAATATGGTTCAATCTCCAAAGTAGCTTAACGTACAGGCATTTTTCTTCTTTTGCGAGACCTTTTTTACGCTTACGATTACAAGTGTCCCTTTTCTGAGCACCCCTCAAATTGCTAATGTGTCTAGACATGCCATCCCCCCCGCCATCT
>NW_004797346.1:797250-798399 GCF_000002075.1 Aplysia californica
TCTCTCTCTCTCTCTCTCTCTCTCTTTCTTTCTTTTTCTCTTTCTTTCTTTTTTCTCTCTCTCTCTCTTTCTCTCTCAATCTCTCTACTTCTCTGCCTGTCTCACCCCCGTTGTTTCTATATCATTTTCTCATTACAATTCGCAGTCTTTATACACCCCAACACCCCTTCTGCATCCATTCATCTCTTCCTTTCCTTTTCCACTTTTTTTCCTTCTCCACAGTAACAAGAAACAAATTGAGACATAACTGATCATTTAGTGTAAGGAAAACAAAGTAAGACCGTCAATCCGACAGAAACAACAGAGGGAAAGAAAAGAAGCAGTACGTACTAGTGGCTCCCTCCAACCAACCGACCTTCGACCACTCACGTAGAAACAACAACAACAATTAAAACAACAAAAACAACAATAACAACAACAAAAAACTCACGAACACACACACACACACACACACACACTCTCTCTCTCTCTCTCTCTCTCTCTCTCTCTCTCTCTCTCTCTCTCTCTGTTTCTCTGTCAAACTCTTTTCATTATTCTTTCCTTTATCTTTTCAACAATGCCATTTCACTTGCAGCGAGGAATCAACAAAGAAAATATTTCAATTCTGCATCTGAATATAGCAAGGACATGTCCTTTTTACAGCCCCAAACCCCCGACAGCTGCACCTCTTTAAATATACAAAGGGGTGATGAATTCAAAAACATTGTTAATCTTTTCTTCTTTCTCCAGACTCAGTGTGGAGACAAGATTTAATCAAAATCCTTCTACAGAAATTACTTGCCGACGCCCCTCCCTCCAATCTATAAATTACTGATGATTTTCTCAATGTGTTCTTTTAGTCCGCCTCCTCACTTTGAGTGGAAATAAAATAAATAATGAAAGAGAGAGAGAAAAAACAGAGAAACCTATTCGTAAGTTCGAGACCGTCACCGACATTTCGTGGCACAGAGATGCATTTCACTTGCTACAGGTTTCGTTTGTGGCTTTCAGATTTGCAACGTTAGATTTTGTTGGCTTGATGTGAACAAATAAATTCGGCCTAGTAAGATCGGAACAGATGAGGCATAGCGGTACAAACAGGACACATTTTAAAATATCTTAAATCCCCAAATACTTATTAAATGAGTTTTAAAAGACGGCTTATCCCCC
>NW_004797346.1:798568-809638 GCF_000002075.1 Aplysia californica
ACACACAAACAAACACATGGTATAACAACATGGTAGGTTATGACAATATTAACGACTTTCTGCATTTTTTTTTGCCTGTCAAAACTGGAAATTTTAGCTATACTCTTCGTGTGACTGAATAAATTACAGCACAACCTCTGCTCTTGGGGAAAATCGAGGGTACTATGTGACTGGCGCTTTTATTTTTAATTTGCGCCTAAATCTGCACTATCAGACAATTTCTTTAAGCTGGATGAAACCTCTTTGAAGCAAGATGGGTTTAACAATACAGGCAGATATTGTATTGTAACCAACCTGGTTCAGAAACGAGCACAAAATAAGTGAACTCGAGAGAGGGTTAAGAGAAAGAGCAACAGGTTCCGTGCTAGACCCCCTAGAAATAATCGTATAATGTTATTTTACGTTCCCGTCGACACAATTTAGAACAATCATTTAGAGGGCAGGCTGCTTCAGCCCTTTTCTCGGGGAATAATAGGGCCGACTAGGGTATATTATCTCAGCAGAATGTCGGAGATACTAAAAAAACCCAATAACCAAAGGATCACCCCCTTCTCCTTCCCTCCCCCCTCCATTCTCCTCCACCCCCTTTTTTTTTCTTTACCTGCTCACCTAAATTCCCAAAGATCGGAAAGCACTTCCGTGTGTACAACCGTTGTCTACACACGCGGGTACGGTACAACTTGATGAATTGAAGCAATTATTACTTCGGAAAGTGTACGGGAATTTTGTAGTTTCCAACTGACAATCGATCTCGAATTTCCGTGTGGCAGCCAAAGCTTATAATCTACTTTCCAACAATTGCGCAACAGCTACCGGGTAAATGGAGAAAGGCCTTTTTAACAACAGTCTCATGAGCCCAATTAGCGGAGATAATAGACTCCTCCATATTAATGCATGAGAAATAATGTAGATGCCACAGACGTAGTAAGATAAAGCGAATAATATAATAATAATTAGCTGCACCCCAGGAATTTGAGGCACGTAAAAAAGGAAATAAAATAGTGTTGAAAGAAAAGAATAAAAATGAAGTTTATTGTGGAAGGATACTAACTACAAACCCACTGCCAAAACATTCCATATTCATAAGAAGTACTTTTCTTTTTAAACTCACTTGTGGTGATATAGGTACCCACCCCACCCCCCACCCCCTTATCCACCCCCTCCCTTTTTTCATTTTAAACAGTGACCAACTCGTATAGTAATAATAATAACAATAATAATAATAATAATAATACACGCTTTACACTATATTATACCCCCCCCCCCCACACACACACGCACAGAGTCTCCCCCTCAACCCCACACCTTAGAAGATAAAGATAGAAATTAAAAAAAAAAATAACAGGAAAAGTAAATAAACCCGACAAGAAATAAAAAAAAACTGAACAACACAAAAGCAAAACGATAACGAGCAAACAAAATGTGTGCAACCAATTTTACGCACGGAATAATAACACCAAGCTATAGGAACAAAATAATTAATATATTCCCTTTGAGCTAGGGAAATATGATTAAAGTACATATGTTCAATAATATTCCCACATGGATTCTTGGCTCGATCGACATTGTAATAATATCGTGCATAACTGGTCTTGGCTTTGCGACAAATTAATATGTAGGCTATTAATCATGTTTAAGTAGATCTAGTTCTTTTTGCTTTGCTTCATCTTCAAAATTCACTGATCTTTCCTTCTTGTGTAGGGCTTTGGCTTCATTGTAAACTAAAGAAGTCTTTGCACATTTTCCCAAGAAAGAGTTAATGATAATATTATATTATTTTGGAGGAAAAAGTACGGCTTTAGGGTAAAGGTTCTAATCAGACGAAGAGCAGCTATAAATGCAAGAATGATGCTTTCTGAGTAGGACCCATGACAATGCAAAGAATGTTTTGAAAAGATATTTGGGTTGAAAATGTAATGTGTATGCGTGTGTGTGTGTGGGGGGGGGGTGGATAGTTGATACAGGGATACTGACTTTCATAAACTCCTAAGCTCTCAACGATTCCTTAACAGGTGATTTGTACAACTCTCTGGGAAAAGTCTGAACTTAACGAATCGAGTTAAAGCCAAATCGGTATTTAACATTGTATTAGATTAATTCTAGGATAGGCCTCTTTACAAATTGCTTTTGGGTTAGGCTTTCTTTTTAAAAAGGAATAATACAAATAATTCTAAAAAAGCACCATACACTGTATTAGAGAGGGCTTTGAAATACGAAGCTAGCAAAACATCAGCTTGGTGCAGTGACAGACTTCAGACCTCGAGTTCGCTTCAGGGCTGGGCATAAAAAAGAATTTAAGACAACATTTTTATTTGCGCTTCTTTACTCTGTCTCTTTCTCCCCTCCTCCTCCCTGCTTATTTTAATATTTTCCCAATAGGGTCTCTTTCTTCTGGCTCTCCTTATTTTGTCTTCATAATCCTATGCTTGTTTAATTTTAAACACATTGTATTCATTATTTTGTGTATGTGTATGTTTCTCTCTCTCTCTCTCTCTCTATCTCTCTCTCTCTCTCTCTCTCTCTCTCTCTCTCTCTCTCTCTCTCTCTCTCAGACACATACACACACAAACACACGCACACACACACACACACACACACACACACACACATACACATACACACAAATACACACACACATATATACATTCATGAAACGCATTGCATTCTGTTTGAAACAAAATGCAGTGTGAAAGCAATGGATTTTTATGACACCAGAAGTGGCAACTTCGCCTCCATTCGTTTTCTGTTCGTGTTCTCTTGATTAGAATTTTAGATACCTGTTTAGCATTCCACTCGACTAAGCAAAAAATGACGTCTTTGTGTTTTATTTATGTTATCCGTTTTCTAGGAGAATGATCTTGCACTGGTCACATTTTGGACATGGGAAGTAATTTTCTCATTCCCTGCAGATCACCGACAAGGCAATGATAATTATATATTTTCCAAAAGTTGGAATAGACAGGCTGTATCATTTCGTACGTTAGGGACAACATGAAGATCTAGCAAACGATCGAAGATTGCATCCTATTGCATGAAAATATTAAGTGTTTTTAATCTTAGATAGTATAGTACAAATTGTTGTTTTCGGCTAACCTGCTCGTAAAAATCATATTATTTTAATGAAGGCTTGTGCCAAATAAAAATTTTCACCCTAGCGCCCCCCCCCCCTCTTATGAGAGAAATGATGATTGGGAAACCAGTTAGCTTGATACATTTAACGTATATTTTTATACAAAACCAACTGTCTCGCAGGTCTTGCATTTTCTCCCTGTTTGCTTGAGGGTTAGGTCACAAAGACAAATAAACACTTGAGTTTAAGATAGTATATTATTTTTATTTTTAATTAGTAAAAGTTAATGATTATCAACATTCCTGCTATGGAAACATAGTCCTAATCTTAATGTGCATTGTCTAAAAACAAAGTTTCTTCCATTAAAAAAACAACAACAACAAACACCTTTAATACAATATAATAATATGTTTTAGTATTTTAACACACTAAAAAGATCCTCACCACATACTCCTTGTGTAATATTCTTTCACTTACCCTAGGGGCTCTGTGAAGTGGTGTTTATCATTTCATTTTTACTTTTATTTAGTAAATAATGTTGTAGAGACAGCTAGGCTGTCGCCAATTAGTCGTTACCGTAGAGGTGCTCGAATGCAATAATTTAGTTGTCTTAGCTCTAAGCTTTAGGTTGTCGTGCTAAAGGCACATGGTACTTTTTTTTATAACAGAAAGAGGACGTTGAGCAGTCAGTTTCAGCTGCTCGTGAAATACATCCTTCAGATAAATGATATGATCGCTTAGACATAATCTCCAGCATGTGTCTTTTTTCATAATTGAGTTCATTCTATTTTCTTTATCTCTTTTAAAGTTTGTTATAATACTAAAAACAGATCCTGCAGAAGTAAAAATAGCATCATTTTTATACTTTCTAAAACTCAAAAATCATGAAAATTCTGCGCCGTCTTTTGTTTTTTTTAAAGGAATATTGAATGCTAGTTTTATCCAATGTTTGAGGTTTAGAAAGTGGATGGTTTCTTAAAAGTGACGCAAACGTCGTCACCACCAGAAATATAGATAAAAATAATGTCCGATGCAATGATGGTAGTGAATTCTTTTTGTAATCTTCCAAATCCAGCAAGAAGAAGAAAGAATTGCAGTTCATTTTTGTTAAATTTGATATGCTGGTTCCGAATTATTAACTTAACGATACGACGCAGTTTTCTATAAGTTTATACGTGTAGGAGAATTTTATTGCCGGCAGTCCCAGACTGTCTGGCCGCCCCCGGCTGCACAGAAGTCAGGTTCATGTTTTTTGTTGTGGCTGCTGGACTGACAAACAGCTGATTTTTGTACAGCAAAGGGCTGCCAACCATAAATCTTTCGTTCATGTACCTACTGAAAACTACGTCCTGTCGCAAAAATCCAATAATACCAAATTTGGAACCAGCATAATCAAAATTAACTGAATTTCTTGCGGGCGTTTTTCTCGTTTTGTTTTATTCAAATGGATTTTGAACATCACGCCAAGAGAATTGTTTTTACCATGATTACATCATGTACTATTTTCATATAAACCAAAGAGGACACATAACTGTCAGTTTCAACTGTGCATGTTATAAGCCTTTAGCTGAAAGCTTGCAACTTGTGCATGTCCATGGACTAGATGTCGAAGAAAAAAGGAGAGCTTGACAATGCTAAGGGTTCAAAGTCAAAAGTCAAATTATGACGCAGCACTGACCATGCCCTATGGCTGGGGATACTGACGTGTGTGGTGAGAGGATTAGGCCCTTGAACTCATTCTCCGGAAGGGACCTCTATTTCATAGAGGATGTAACTGTTTTTCAGTGTGAATTCTGCCGGCAGGTTGGTCATGACAAGAACGCTTGTAGGTTTGGGGGGGGGGGGGGGAGGGCTAATATGTTCTCAGTAGATCAATTGGCTTGGCTGTCCCCCAATACGACAGTTCTATATAATTTAAAACAGCATTCTGCAATGATGGACAAAACTGCATTTTTACTCCCTTGATAATTCAAAACATGACCCTCATGCCAATCTGTTTATTGCCACAGATACATTATGTGCAGTCGTGTAGTCGCACGCGCTGTACAGGGTGTTGAAGAGAGATTAACATTATGATTTTTTATAACAGTGTCAATACATGCGGACTTAATCAAAAGTGTTCCATTGAATTCTTCGGATTTTAGGTTGGTGGGGGGCGCTACACCTGAAGGCTCTCTCGCTTATTAGTGGGCCAAATATAACAAGCATAGTAAGAAGTCTTAAAATCCGCAATCAAATTTGAGAAAAGTTTCGTTTCCATGGATGCGGCGGCCATATTGGTTTCTGTTGACCTGTCTTACGTAATGAATACTGCACTTATTGCTCAAGGAAACTAATTGTTTTTTTGCATACGTGTTTGCAAACATTAGATAAAAAAATGTATCTGTTGTTTTTTCCTAAACGAAGGTTTAACAAATATTTTATGAATTTTTTTCCTGAGGTAGTATTCAAATTTTCAAAAACTTCGTGAAAATCCACACTCCAGACACAACCAACAAAAATCTATTCCATGTATCAAAATTTCAACTGACACATTTTTAGTATTACATATCTTCTATTCCGTCTGTAAAAAATGTCATGAAGATTGGATGAAAAAGGGTTGAGTTAATTTTTAAAAAGTATAGAGAAAAATCGCATTCTGAGAAAACGGCCAATAATGAAAAATAAAATATGAACTTAATGAGGAAATGGTAGTGCCAAACCTGCCCGGTATGGGAAGAAATCAGGTTTTTGGGGGTTCTAATGCAATGAAATAGTTGTAGGAGAGGCTGAGGAAGCTAAACATGCCTACAACTTAAATTCCATAATTTTGAGCTGAATTGGGAAAGGCATAATATTATTACATTGAAAGATTCGCGACTGATGTTTAATGTTTTGTATACCCGCCCCTACCCCAATTTTTCGTTTCTGTCCTCGTAGTGTTGATGGACTAGAACGATTTTGTCGAAACATATTGTTTATGCTCTTGTACACTTCATGACAGGACTTAGACTGTGCAAACTTTAACAGCCTTTGTCCTGAAGCATTACATGGTGTCATAAAGGCGACTCTAAAGTCGGTTTAAAATCGACAATCGCTGTTGTTGATTTTGTTTAGAAAAGAGAAAGGCAATGAGAGAAAGTCGTGGATTAATATTCCAGTCTAAATGTTCTGTTGACATCAATTAAGAAATAGTTTCTTAGAGGTAGGCAGGTATGAGGAAAAATGGAAGTGAACGATTGCAAAGATAGATAGATAGATAGATAGATAGATAGATAGATAGATAGATAGATAGATAGATAGATAAATAGATAGATAGATAGATAGATAGATAGATAGATAGATCATTATCATCCAGTGCCAGATCTGCAACAGACATCAGCGATCATGGTTCTCCATTCATTCCTTTGCTAGGATGCTCTAAAAAAGCCACGTTTCCCTGATCTTTCACGGTTACCCATTTGTTCAGGTTCCCCAAGCATGTTCTGGGCCTTCCCCAGCCTCGCTTGCCCTCAATTTTGCCGGTGAGAGCTAGTTGTTCAAGACCCTTATGTCTATATATGTGTCCCAAAAACGGCATTTGTCTTTTCCTAATTATTTTAAACATTGAGCGTCCCACGTGGGCTTCATCAAGCACTACCTCATTTGATTTCTTTTCTTTCCACGATATTCATAGCAGTCTCCTAAGAAACCATATTTCTGTAGCTTCTATTTTATTTTCACTGTCTTCAGTGATCGTCCAGCATTCACAGCCTTATAGAAGGGTTGACCACCAGCGCAAAATTAAAAATTATTACCATAAAACAATGTTCAAACATATCTTAACACATTTCTTGATTTCAAACTTATTGACCACACCTCTCCCTTAAGATATCAACGAAGTCAAGATAACATGAAACGAGAGAAGTATAGTACATGGGCAATCTACTTCCTCTATGTCTGCCGCTCAGGCACACTGCAGTAAGATTGTCTGCCAAACTCAAATAGTCCACACCACGATTATTGTAGAGCACCCACGGGAAAACACAACAATACCCGAAGGAATAAACGTTTCCATTTGGGAATAGAACTCTTTTCGTTTAAGGCCAAGATGCTTACCATAACAAAAAGGCATCAGTTGCCTCTAATTTGATTGGAAAACAGATACCTGGCTTTTGCATGAAATTAGGATGGACAATTAAGCTTTTTATGGCACCTATACGCAGTTATTTAGCATAACTGTTTTAGCTTCATGTTCGAGAAACATAATTTGTTTCTTTTATTTAGTACTTACTTACACTCGTAATTTTCTTATTATTGATTGACGGGTGAAAAAAACAAGTTGACCTTTGAATATCTCTCAGATAGGCAAAAAAGGAAGGCATCTCGTAAAAACGATAAGACCTCTTCTTCTAGTACCCTAACTAGAGCTCAGGGAGTAACCGGTTGTAAGGGCTTCCTCTCATTGTGTAACTGAAGTTACCTCTACAAAGATAGTAACTTTACCCCTGGCCTTAAAGGCAGCCACGTGCCGTTTTTTGATGGTACTCATAATATTTTATTGTATTGACTAGAGTAGCGTCAGGTTTTTTGTAGGAATTAATTAACAGTTTTGTTGAGTAAGCGGGCAGAAAGACTTACTTTTTTCGTGTGATAAACTTTCACATGAGACCTAAAACAATTTTTGTCCGCACACTAGAAGGCTATGCTTGTATCCTCCTACTCTACATGTAGGATCAGGGGTATAGTAAACCTGACAAAAATAATCTGACGATCCAGCTTGACAATCCAAAAAGCCACACACCTAGCCCATGTCCATCAATTACATCAGCCCTTGACATCCTGTTGCACAAAAAGGCAGAAATAAACCAGTACAATAACTAGTTACAGAACATGTTACACTCTTCCTTTTTTTTTACTTTTCAAAAGACTGGGGTTTCAATCTCGTTAGTAATATAGCATACCCGAAAAGCAGTAATGAACTTCTGATTCCCGTTATGAGTTGCTTACAGTTTACTATGTTACTCTCATCTTCCTCTCTCACTTCCTGATCTCACAGCCGTTATTTGTTATTTTGTCTATTTCGGTCATTGCTGGCTCTTCCCCCCGTAATCACATAAAGGTATAGGCATCATCGCTACACCCCAACCGTGCTGGCACGTCATTGCTGATGGTCAATTGCCTGGCGAAAGATGAGTCTGTAAAGCCAGAGGATCCATTTTCCTCAATTGGAAGTAGTAAAAACAATACAAGGAATACTTGGCGTTTGGCCTCTTCGCCTAAAGATTGTTGCTGACGTCCAGAGCAGGTTCTGATGGTGGCTCTGAACCCGTGGTACCTGGTTTGTGCCTTTCACTTAGATTTAAGTTGAACACCCAACAGCACACGGAATAGATGACTTGTAAGTCGTGAGAAACGTTCCTCAACAGGGCTTTGAGAGAAAATTGGAACTGCTTACGGGTTCAAAAAGATAAGTTGATAGTACATTAATTTTAAAACTGGTGATTTAATTTGATTATTTCGATTTATAGATGACAGGACATTCACCTTGAATTGCAATGACGTCCATGCATATTTCAATTTTATCTCATATGAATGGATTATGACTTGTTAAAAACGCTCCCAAAACAATCCCAAGTGTAGATTCATCTGTATGATCGTCATAATGAGGCATCTGTGCGATGACTTATGATGTATGAGCATTATCCGCCCCCTATAAAGTCCCCCAAATAAAAGAAAAGAAACAAAGACAAGCAAAACGTATTTGTTTAATGAAAGGGATGCCTTTATTCTTACTTTTTGAATTCACAGCAGAATGGCCAGCCTAAATTTGCCCTTAACTAAACGGTGGAAAAGTCATGGCGCGTTCATTACAAATACGAGGCTCATTTTTTATAGAGCAATACATTGATTTCAATGAAAATTTCACCCACTTTCACCCTGTCAAACCCCCCCCCCCCCTCGATCAAACGAACAAAAATAAGCAAATAAAAATAGGTAGAACGACAACAACAAAACTTGGTATAAAATATGAATCCACATTTGTGTGCCCTCTACCTTCCCCCTCCCCCTGCCCCTACTCCTAGTAAGCCGCTGGTCCTAACCTTACCCCTTTATCGGTGAGGAAAATGGGATGGAAATAGATCTGAGGGACAATTTTGATTTTACTTACTTTTGGGGTTTCCTGTTTTTCCTTGAGTCTATACGTTTTCCTCCTCTCGTAGAAAACGACCCCAAGTGTCATGCCGACTCTCATTTAATTAGAGAAACCCGTGAAGACTTGAGAAGAGTGCATGACTTTGATTTCTGATATGAAAACACCCATGGTGTTGGTAAACACGACAGTCTCGAAAAAAATTGCTACCTGCTAAAAACAATCTCTGCGAACAACCCGGACAATTTTACTTTCCTTAAAGCATTGATCTCACATTATAGCAAACTCTCAGTATGCAAATATAATTTAAACCCGTGGTTTCTGCATAGTAATTGATGGTGCACATTAAACAAACTTTTCATGCGACGTAATAGAGACATGCTGTAGCTTGCGGTTTGCCTTTAAAGACAAGCTTTTCGTGTCTACCAGCACTTTTAGGTGACTGGATTTGTTTTGGTATCAGTGGGAAAGGGGGGTGGTGGTGGTGGGGGTGGGGGGATGGTTGATTGTATTATATCATAACTTTATTAGAATAATTTTGTATTCAACTTCCATATCTATTTCTGTTACTTTGATTTAAGTCACCCCACCGTCCGCCCTCTCATTCTCTTTAAACATAGATGAGTGTGCTCATTGAGCTGGTAAGAGACACGAGATACACTTTAACTTTAAGAAGGCATGTTCTCTTAGTCACGTGACCATACTGTCGGCTCTCCAAGTTCATCACCCTCGGCCCTCAATGTAAGTGTGTCTTCTCGCTGATATTGGATATCTGTAGAGATCAAGTACCATGTCAACGATGCCACTGACATTTCAAGTCACAATCTCGTCACTCGTGTCACGTGCAAAGCGTACAACGTGGTGTCAGAAAACGTGATAGACACAGCGAGAGTCATGACGAGGCTAGTTTCTGCCCCAGAAACAAGTTTTATTTTTCGACCTGGAATAGAGCACGGTGGAAAAAAATACTGAAGGCATCAGGTTTACTTTGTTTCCCTGCCAGACTAATGATCGTGGAAATGTGATAAAGTGGAGGTGGCGTTGAAAGTGGGATGGGGGAGGGCAACCCGCGGGTGGGGGAGGGGGGGATGAACGGATAATAGCATGAAATATAGGGAAATCGAATTGTTCTCTGCTGTAAAACGAAACGTTCCACATGTTATTGTCCCATAAGTAAATGCTTGACTCTGGCAGAGGGAAAACTGTTGTTTCACGGAGGTGCTGTGGTTTCTTTCAGGCTAACAATAAATAAGGAATGGTATACCCAAGTAGCATAGAACTTTGACTTTTTTGAGAGACACAGCCTGCACGCTAAGTATTTGAAAGTCATGTTGAAAGCCAAATTGAATGTTTTAACTTTTAGCGTCTCTGGTGCTCTGAAATAAAGTGCATAATATGATGTATGTATATTATGTATGTGTATATAATTATAAAACCATTCCCTATTTCATGTTTCATTTTAAGCCTATAATTGCTATAAAAATTTACCCTTAACGCTACCTTGCTATGTTCTCAGTGGTGTAGTACCGGGCGAGGGAGCAACGATATTTTAGTCCTTATAGCAAAGGGTGTGAGTTCGAATACAGCGTATGGATTTTATCAAGTACATCCATCTGTCTGCGGCGATGTTGTATCCCCCTCTGCTGTGGTTGGCCGTCGAGGCAGCCAGTCTCCTAAATAGTTCAAAACTAGAAAATAACATGAGACGTTTATAATTTACTTTTTTCGGGGGTAAAAAGTGTGTGTTTGTGTGTGATTGGGGTGGGGGGGGATTGGGGGTGGAAAGGTGTCAGTAATTGAATTAGAGATGGGGGGCATGAGTGACGCAAACAAATTGTGTCTTTATGTTTGTTTGTGAATGGCTGTGACTGTGTGTGTGTGTGTGTGT
>NW_004797346.1:810004-818293 GCF_000002075.1 Aplysia californica
AGAGAGAGAGAGAGAGAGAGAGAGAGAGAGAGAGAGAGAGAGAGAGAGAAAGAGAGAGAGACAGACAGAGAGAGAGAGAGAGAGAGAAGGGGGGAAGTGAGTGAGAGAGAGAGAAGAGAGAGATAAAGAAAGAAAGACTGTGGTGTTCCAATATGATTCTGTATATATGCGCTATTATCTGACGTCACTGAAGCTGTTTATTTTATTTACTTTTGCTTTTACCACTGGCAGACCAAGAAAGCATTTTTTTTCTCTTTTCTTTAAAAATATCTAATAAAACATTTTTCTTTCAATGGAGTGGGGAATTCCATTTGATTTATTTCATTACCCGGAAGTAAAGGTGCCAAGTACAA
Source organism: Aplysia californica (assembly GCF_000002075.1). Classification (NCBI taxonomy): domain Eukaryota; kingdom Metazoa; phylum Mollusca; class Gastropoda; order Aplysiida; family Aplysiidae; genus Aplysia; species Aplysia californica. The sequence goes on from NW_004797346.1 coordinate 810,358, forward strand.
GACGTCGTGCGCTTCTTTTAAACAGTGTCGATCTCTGTCAGTACGAACATCTAATCAGGCCAATTTTTTCTTTATCGCGTTTTTACATTTCACTTCACTTTTATTTTCACATCTTCTGTTGCCGTTAACCGTCGAGAGGAGATCAGTTTCCTATAGTAGGCCAACTTAGTAGCTCTTTCAAATGGGATGTTATAGTTTCTCCGGGTCTGTTTGACTCTCTCAATCCATCTTTTGCGTGGTCCGCCTCTTCCTTTACAGTATGAGTACTTGGTGATGTAGGCTATCGAGGCTTCCTGGCTGGCTGGCTAGCTGGTGACATTCGTGACAGATGGCTAAACCTTTTTATGCTCTCATTTTCTATTGAATGCAATCAGGACTCCAATCTTTTACTTCTTCATTTCTGAACTCACCTGCAACAGGAAGTCAAGTGTATATATTTATACACAGCAGCAATAGAAACTTTCCACATAGGAGAGAAGCCTGTATTGTGCTAATTATCAAACACATAAAACCAAAAAAACACAGACATTATTTCAAAGTATGTCAAAAAGTGTATCACCTTTTCTTTCTTGACCATGTCTCCTGTGGTGGCACAGTATTAAGCACAAACTGGTACCCCTTGGTTCCAAAATGTCACGTCTGTAACGGGCATTGTCACCCCTTGCAATGATGCAAACTTGGCATGGTCTGCGCATTGGTAGAGTCTGTTTTTGTTTCTTTAAAAAAAAAAATTGTTGTGGCAGTCAATTCCACTCACGAATCAAAGTTTGTCCCAGTCGCTGTACAATTTTAATGTCGTTTTGGGAGCTCACTCTTTGGGCCCATTCAGTTCAAGCGTAATTATTGGAAAGATGGCAAACGTTGGTCATTATAGGGCTGCCTTGCTCGATGTCTGAATGCTTTTTTATCGCCGTTGTATCCTTCTTTTGCTGGTAACTTGGAGTGTTTGTATGAAATTGACGTGCAGAGCTGGTCGTTGTGAGAAAGCAATCTCTCGAAGATGCCAGAGCAGTATCTTCTGTCTTCTTGGGCAGAATCGACGTGTGGTCTGCCTGGTCTGGGTCTATTAGGTGTAACTCCAGCGACATGGAACCTATTTTTACAGGATATTGATGGTAAGATGGGAGCAATGAAGCATCCATGCTACTCTACGGGCCGGTACCACTGCCTGGGGTATTCAAATTGCTCAACAGCGCTCCTCGAGGCTTCACCGTGGCATCTTGTTAAGCAGTTTCAGTCTAGAAAAGCCAGCTGGAATGTATATGTAACTTGTTTTTTTCGGTTTCTGAAATCCGTAATGTGATGATCTAAAAACAATTTTGACGATTTCATAATTTCGGCGGAACTTAAGTCACAAAACAATTTGATTTGCATGTTGGTCACATGGCCACGTGGTTAAATTTTTGTTCAGGAAAAAGATCAGCGTGAAGTCATCGTTGGGTCAATGGTGTCTGATGTGCAAAGTTTCGCTTACTCACGTGAACAGGGGGGCAGTTACAAACAACGAAGTGGAAAGTTTCTATTGCTGATGAGTATATTTACATGGGGGAGGGGGCTCTCGTGGTCTAGAGGTTGACAATGAGCCTCTCATTCTATAGGTCCCGGGTTTGAATCCGGATAGCAATGGAAACTATTTTTCTCTAAAAATGGTTTCATTTTATATCCTTTTCTGCGCTCAAACAATGCTTTGTTGTCGGATTAAGTTTCTGTCCCCACGCCTCACCTTCTTTGCCCCCTCCTCTGGGCCCCCTAACTCTTTCTGCAGCCTTTCTACTGCTACTCCTTGGCTCCTTCTTACTTCTGGCTTTCAGCGACACCCCTGATCTTATGGTAGGTAAAATCTAGCACATAGCCTTCTCGGATAAGCATGAAATTTCAGGCAGGTCACGTGTGTAAGTCGGCACATTAAAGATCCCTTGGAGTTCAAAAATCGATAGAGTACGCTGCGGCCGCCACCGGGCAAAAATTCAAAATTTCCTACCAACTAAAAAATGTCTAATGTGTCCCGCTTGCCCATATGACATTATGCAGTTGTGAGCGCCGTAAAACGCTTACAAAAATGATCTTTGAAAATATATATAAATCTTCGAAACGCAATTAGCGAATACAATTTTTTTTTAATAATGCCTACATCGCTCTTGGTTGCATTGTACGGACACCGGACTAAAAATCTCAATACTATTTGACCCACTTTTGTTGGTACCTTTAAACATTTTCATGTTCGTTTACATTGCCAACACTGACACTTGAGAAACCGATAATTTTCTTTAAATCTCCTGCTGATCAGGACAAAATGAAAGAGATAAAAAAGTAATGATCCCTATACAAAGAAATTCATCTAGTCTAATTCTCACTTATTGATCTTTTTGTATCGTTCACTTGATGCGTGCACAGTAAATAGGAAATACGACACTTGTTTGGACAAAACGCGTTGTTCTTCATCTGAAAAGATATGACACTGAGTTGGCCAGAGGATGCATTGGGGCCATTAACTAGAATGCAACCTGAACAGGAAAAAAGGCCACTGGCAGGATAAAGTCCAAAGAATAACATGGATACCCTTTTTTACTTGGTGCCTCGCTTGAGGTCAAAACGAAAGTTAATTAATTGATCCCTGAACTCAGCAAAAACAATATTATCCTTTTCACCTGCTTGTATCAATCCATTATAATCACGAGTCTATTAATTCTCATTTCAGGTGACAAAGCACTGCATAGTAAGGAACTGACTATAATCATAAAATAAATTCTTCTCCTGCCCGTGGCACAATTTCAGCTCAACAGCAGACTTTAGTAAAATATGTATGCCAAGCAGTGAAGCATAATCGTCATCACTACCTTTCTCCCCCTGCATCGAGGTATATTTGGTGAACAAGCACTTTCCCCCTTTCCCTATACTGATCCCTATCTCTTAATATTTTTCCATGTTCGCTATTTTTTCTGTACATCATTTTCAGTAACTTCTCCACGTTCAAGTAGGGCGTGGCCTCTGAAATACACGGGGTTAAGTAACTTATGAGGTAGGAAGATATCAATTATCACTCATTATTAAAATGTACGGACGTTCAGTTAGCTCAGTGGGTATTATGCTGGACTATGGAGCCGATGGCCCTGTTTCAATTTCCAGACTGTGCGTTTTTCTGGACCGGGTGTTTCGTGGAGTTATCAAGGCTCTAAACTCGTTTGGCTATGTCCTATAGGAGACAGACGTTAAATTCTGAGATCCTGCCTTTTAAATAACCTAATCGTGTTGATAGGGGCACTAAACACTTACACTTTACTAAAAATATTCTAGTTTGAGCGTGATCGGGTGAAAATAAAAAGTGAAATTTCAAATTAAAGCAAGTGGCGCAAGTCGTGAAAAAAGCTGTACAAAGAAAATGACCCCCTCTAGATATTGAAAATGAGTCCTGCAAGTAAAAATCTTGAAATATTATTAGATGTTTACGTTTGGACGTGACTACAGATGTATTAGTTGCATGTTCCCTGCTGGAGTTGGTTTTTGCCCCTGGTAAGAGAACCATTGCTATCGTCAAAGGAACTATAACATTAGAAAAAAAAAACCCAATCTATTTCTAAAGGGCGTGACATCCATGATCACCAGTTGTATAGTTTGTATACAACCCAAGGAGAAGCACGTTCAATATATACGATGGTTTTTTAAAAGTTCTTGTTGACATTTCTAACCAAGCTGGAGCGCATAAATACGTTTTTATTGATCTGCTCTAACCGGACGGCTGCTACCAGAGCCATTTTGGCGCCATCCACGAAGCGTCTACATCTTATCTAATGAACCATACTTAAAGCCACGGAAATTTCTTCTGGTACCATTAGGGCACATTCAGATAACAGGTCCGCGTTCGTTAGTGTCTTTTAGTTATACTTATGGACAAAGTTAATCCTAACTAGTAACTTAATTGTGTTCAGACCAAAATCTTGTGTTTTCTCCTTGACAAAAACTTGACGTTCGAGCGCGTTATTTCCTTTACGACAGTAATAACAATGCTGTCGTCAGGTTTCGTGTGTGGGTTGTGTTCGAGTGTCAATGTGCTCTTATGAGTTTCGTTCGCGGTTAAGAAAATAGTATATTCTAGGTTCCATGCAGTTAGTACATTCTTCCTGCACCTGCTTCAAATCGTCTGCTACAGATTGTCAAATTAATATATCTGGTTTCCTTCTGATACGTTTGTTTTTTGTCTGTTACCATCAACATTTGTGACACTAAACGTGGATATTCATATTTTGGGGGCTTTGTTTTAATGTTTGACCCCAGCTAACCAAGATATGGAGATACTACTACCACTAGACACCTGATGTGTCATTCTGGCGTCTGGCTGGAGAACTGGCTACACCATTCACAGAGACCATTTTATCACGTGTACTATTCCTCATCCAAATCTTTTGGGAATAATAATTATTATCTTATTCTAATAAAACTTCTTATGGGTACTTTGTTTAACAACAAAAACGATCTTAAAATGTAATTGAAATATTAATGTGACATTGATAATTTATGCAGTTTCACAGTGGTCTCGCTCCGTAAAATGTTATTATGCCTTATTCTGCAAGGGCCAGTCGTCTTTACCAAACAATAAATAATCAACTTATCTATCCGGTTTTGTTGACTATTTGTTTTCTTTTTAGACTTTGGAGGGTTTGTTCATTCGAGTCTGTTTGTCAAGACAAACATAGGCTGAGAAGGAAACAATATTATTCTAGCAGAAAATACCGATACAGTCGTTAGAAACTCTCAAACAGGAATTGAACTCAGGTCATCTGCGGAGCGCCTAACCACTATGTCACAGACGCCAGTTTTGTAGACCTGGCTCAATTAAAAATGACACACATTTGCAAGAGAACAGACGTTCACCGGCCTTGGGCAGACACAACTGTTTCGTTATCTGCTGTGGTTACTATCACTGTACCAGTTTTTACTTGCTGAATACCCTCTATCTGATGCAATTTAAAGAGGGTTATGCCTGGCGTCACACTGGTTTTGGTTTTGCAGGTGGTCAGATCTGCACACAGCTAACAAGTTAATGCTTATACATTTTAGTCCACTACCGGACACATATCCTGTTATTATACAGGCAAATGTATGGTAGAATGGCGTTCTTTGCTTTAGGTGTCACGATTGTTTCTTTTTCTTCTCCTTTATTATGATTGCCTTCGGTGTTCTGTTTTCAATTCTAAACAGTTTTTACGTTTTTATTTGCTACCTTTATATGTGTTTTCTTGGATGACTTCAGAACTTAATGGAATAAGAAGAAAGCCAATAAATAAAAGCCGAAAGAAGATGGAGTTGGACAGTGACTAAAAGATTGGAAGGCGACAAATGCAATTCTATAAAATAAAATCAGATGTGCTTATTAGTTTGGCGCTCCACCAAACACGCATGCAGACACACACACACACACACGCACACGCACAAACACAAACATACACTGTCACGCAGACACACACACACACACACACACACACACACACGCACAAACACAAACATACACTGTCACGCAGACACACACACACAAACACACACACACACACACACACACACACACACACACACATATACACAAACATATACAAAGATACTCCCTCACACATATTCTCTTTAACACAAAAATACACTCACACACACAATCATACACACACACATTGTGCTCACACTCCTTTAAATATCCTCAGTCACACACACACACACACACACACACACACACACACACACACACACACACACATACACACACACACATACCAGGTTATAAATGAAGAAATATTAACAATAAAAACGTGCTCTACTAGGGAGCGGGACAGAGGGTGCCCACCTCCTGACTCGAAAGAGCTGAGGAATGTAGGATTCACATGATCTAAACAATTACCTACTAACCAGTTGTTGTAACCATCTCAGTTGTTTCTAGGTGAACATTTAGATGTGTAACCTAACAATAAACGTTACAAGAGTGAAGTAACAATTTTTTATTTATTCATTTATTAGTTATGTGTATATAAAACATTTTCCTTGTGTTTACTCTAAGACTAACACCTAATTTAAAAATCCAAAATGCTGCACCCTTTGTTATTATTACTAAACACAAAAGCACTGAATGATAGAATTGGGCAGGGTTTAAAAAAACAACAAAAACCCCCCAAAACAAAACAAAAGAGCAAATAGAAAACATAATAATAGAAATGTTAATGCTAGTAACAATATTGTCAGTGTTCTTATTCTCATAGTGATTCCATAGGAATACATATTTTACAAGATAAGAGAAGTGCAGAAATATGATAATTATCATAAACAATCTTATAGACGTAAAAACTATGAACATACAGCTCTGACTGACAAAAAAAAGAAGAGAAACTAGGCAATAGAAGATCGTATTAACTTACTTGGAAAACGGACAGGTGACAAAGACGACAGTTATTATAGGTTTGTTGAGAGCATCCGAAATGAGAAATGAGATGCAAACATGATCTCCGATGTTCGTTTCAAATCGTTTGAAGAAGAAAGATAGCCTCTGTCTTTCTCATAATGTCAACTACCATTGTTCACAATCCGTGTGCATACAAAAACGATGAGATAACCAGCAAATGCATAGATCTTATCTTTGGTGGATTTGTTCATTGCAGTTGTTGTGTTGACGATTCTGAGAAGTACTTCACGCTTAAACCCTTCACCCCAGGCATTGAAAGTTTGTGAAGGCATCGATAAACATGTCTTTGATCACGTCATGCATAAACATAGGAGTTAAAATATATCTTTTATATAACAATACAAAGATCAAAACAAACATTCCCATAATCGAACAACTAACGTCTGCAATGAGACAAACATGTATAAAATAATATGGTTTAAAATAATACACTGTAAATACGACATTTTAAATATATTATGCAATGATATATATTATCATTATGATAGATAATGAAAGTTCTGAAATGCAGTGTATGGTCAACCCTTCTATATGGCTGTGAATGCTGGACCATTACTAAAGACAGTGAAAATAGAGGTAACAGAAATGTGGTTACTTAGGAGACTGCTAAGAGTATCGTGGAAGGAAAAGAAACCGAAGGAGGTAGTGCTTGATCATAAAGCCCTTGTGGGACACTCACTGCTAAAAACAATCAGGAAATGACAGATGCAGTTTTTGGGACACCTGAATAGACATAAAGATCGTGAACATTAGCTCTCACTGGAAAAATTGAAGGCAAACGAGGCAGGGGAACGCCCAGAGCAACCTACTTAGGTAATCTAAACAAATGGGTGACAGGGAAAGACCAGGGAAACATAGCTTTTTAAAAACATCTTAGCAAAGGAATGAATGGAGAACCATGATCGCCGATGTCTGTCGCAGATCTGGCACTGAATGAAGATAGCGATAATAGATATAATGAAAAAATAATCTTACCACGGAAATCAAGCCACCCCACCTCCTTCAATCACAAAAAAACCCGACTTCTTGTCAAGATAGAGTTGCATTTTGTCACCACAAAGAAGAAAAGGTAACACGCATTAAGATTATATTATTAAGTTTGCCCAAAAAAAGACAAGCACCTAATTCCAACGTGTCGTGACGCGCATTTTATGCACGCCAGTGACTTGGGATTCCTCGTAATAGGATATATAAAGTCCTGGCTATCGTTTTCTCATGATCAAATTTTGTTTTCCGCTGTTCATGTTTTTTTTGGCTTTGGGGATTTTTGTTTGTTTCACCATATTTATCTGCTCCAAAGTATAAGCTTCTTGTAGCTACTCTCGGGAATAAAGTAAGGGTATACGCTCACTGCTTTGCTTTTATTAGAACATCCGGTTTTTTATGAGTTCGTGTCAAACAAATCTAGACCAAAAATATCTGTGGTTCTAGAATAGGGTTTAGATTGCGTTTAACGGATAGAAAAGTTCAGGGACTGCAAGAGAGAGAGAGAGAGAGAGA
>NW_004797346.1:820146-822750 GCF_000002075.1 Aplysia californica
CGCGCGCTCATATGACCTTAGCAGTTGCGAGCGCCGTAAAACCTTATACTATACTACTACTACTTTTGTTTGTCGGGCGCTAACGCAACGCTTTGTCATGAAATGAACATAGTGGCCTCGTGGAATAGCATTCCATACATCTGTAACTATATCCACTGTTGGGCCAGTGTGGCGTGTGTTGGATGGACGGTTTAGCCGAATATGCCTCCACGCCGGCCCACCATTAGATTTACAGTGCAAAAGGCAACTTGCAAGTGTTGTCAAACTTAGCCTGCCGTCATTATTCTGTGCTGCGTAATGATAATAATACACATTGCATTTATAATATGGCACATACCCTCGCTCTACAACATGCTTTATACGCGTTAAACTATTAAACACCCGAGCTGACCCTAGAACCTTACCCTAAAGATGTTCAGTAGGATTTAGGTAAGGGTACTTTGCTAGCTAAGGCAACATGTGGACTTCCAGTAGCTATGAGGACTGGTATTATCATCTTGCAGTATTGCACAAAGACTGATCTGTTGAAGAAAAGAGACAGCGATGTACTGAAGTACATCATTCTATAGAGGTTACCAGTTGAATGCTTTATTACATTATGGAGAGGTGCTCTTGTTTTGGTTACTTAGGACTCACCAAACTACAATATACCCTGCTCAAAGTGGATTCTTTTTCTTTAAAATATGAACGGCGTTACCGACTTAATGCTCTTCATGCCACCCTCAAATTAATGTACCCATCAGTTTGTCCTGACAGAACCAAAATTCATCTGTAAGCAGAACCTGCCCATCCCTCACGCCGGCCCACCATGAGATTTACAGTGCAAAAGGCAACTTGCAAGTGTTGTCAAACTTAGCCTGCCGTCATTATTCTGTGCTGGGTAATGATAATAATACACATCGCATGTATAATATGGCTCATACCCTCGCTCTACAGCATGCTCTATACGCGTTAAACTATTAAACACCCGAGCTGACCCTAGAACAACTCAGACATAAACGTTTTCGGCTTACACTGCCGAAAGCATACAATGCAAGCTGTGGATTTCAAATGTTCAATCACTAACAAACTTACAAGATCTTTCACTGCCTGCAGCTGAGTAACCATTTTCACCTGCGTGAATGGAAGAACATTCATTTTAAGTGCCTTTGCCAAGTCAAGGATACTACGTCGGGTCACACATGGGATTCGAACCGACGACATTACGAGTCTGAGAGCCTAACCACTAGGCCACCCACGCCACTGGGTAGCCAGGAATGAAATGCCGTGATCCTCATGTGTTGTTGTAGGTCCAGACCCACAGATTTAGGGCAATTCACGGGCACTCCTTCTTGTGTTACAACGCTGTCTCACTCACACATTGGCTACATTGAGGAATAGCAGCTTTGGCGTCATTGTCTGGTGTAATTGGTTACAGTATCGATCACAGCAGTAGCAAGTGGCTCAATTGAGTCCAGATGTTCGACATCTATAGCTCAGTGGCCATGTAGTTGAACTTTTGTTCAGTTCAGGGTTTGTTGGCTTTTTTTTTGGGGGGGAGCAGGGGAGGGGGGATTCTAAACATAAGATTTCTACACAAAAAAACAAAGAAAAATATGCCCCCTCCCCCACCTCCGAAGAAAAAACTAGGAGCACTAGGAGCAGAAACAGACCGAGTGAAGATGAGGATAGAACAAAAATATCCGGAAACCCCGTCAACGTATCCAGGCAAAAGAGCAAGAAAGATAGAAACCTATTCACAGCCTTCCCAAAGAGTTGACAGGAGATTTTTTAAAATGCTACAAGCGCAGTTCTAAGACTAATAGGCGCCTATTTCTTTCGTTATTCCACTGTAAAAACCCTCCACGACAAACACAATGAGTATCGATACTATGACCAATACCATCAACAAGAGGCATTCGCTTAGAACAGTCGCTGTTTTCCTGTCCTCCTTTATCATAACAGAACGAAAAGCAGCAAGTGTGCTGGCCACCTTCTCTCACCGGTATAGGCTACTTTCCTGTAGCCACCCAATGGCCATTCCACTTTCCGTGCCGTTCAATCTTTGTCGCGACAAAATGATAACGTAATATCTTGTCTGGCTTGTAAGTCTGGTGGTTGAGGCAGATTGGTCTCTAAAACTCGTGATCACAACCTATGTGTACCTAAAAGACAACCTAATTCTACACTGAGTGCACGTTTTTTTTTCTTTGGCGGAGTTTTTAACGAAGCTCAATAACAGCCGAAATGGTTTTATATTTTTGCAAATTTGTTGTGAGACGTAGAATTGCTCTCATAAAAATGTGCAAAACTGTTACACCGTGGTCATTTACGTAAGCACTAACACTTACAGTGTTCTGGAGCACTCATATTTACACACTTTTAAAAATATCTATGATAAATGTCAATAGGTTAGTAAATATTATATGAATTTAAGTATCGTCTAATTCCAAGAAAGCTTTAAGCGCTGTACAATTCAGAATTATTACTCAACTAACAAATCAAAGTACAAAAAATGCACTCATTGAGACCATTACACAACAAAAACTAAAATAACAACATCAACAACAACATCAACAACAACATACTCACACATACAAACACACACACACACACACACACACA
>NW_004797346.1:823430-831671 GCF_000002075.1 Aplysia californica
AGAGAGAGAGAGAGAGGGGGGATGGAGAGAGAGAAAGAGAGATGAATAGAGACCAACTCACCAATACACATACACTGAAAGAAGATCGAGACGGACATACATGAACAAACAAATACGCAGACAGAACGATCAATATCAGACAGACAGACAGACAGACAGACAGAAAAAATAAAGAGAAAGAAGACCACACAGTCAGAGAGACACGGCAATGCTGAGTACTTTTGGGCAAGTGATTCAGGAATGCTCGTCAGGCGTATTTCGCACTTTTCTTTTTCTCTATTATAATGTCAGCCGGCTGTTTTTACCCCAAAAAGTAATCTCGTGAGTTTGTTATTATAAAAAAGATAAAGGTCCCAGTTTATATTTTACTATTATACTTTTTCCTTCCGATGGTATCCTTAGTATGTCGAGGGGAGGTGCAGGTTTCGGTCCCGTGATAAATGTGTGGCGTCAGTGATAGATAATATGTTATGTTGTTCCAGGACCTTTTAAACTCCATCCAGTCAGGTTTCCCTCTTGATTTTGCAACTGGATTCACCGATGTGGTAAGTTCTTGCCGCTAGTAGTTTCTGGGGCATTCTGATTATATGTACGAACCCGCTGACTCCTTGACACTCAATGGAATGAATTACATGTGGTATTCCGGTTTGTAAGCGTATCGTCTCGCTCCTTTTGCGATCTCTTCCGGTGACACGAACGGATTGCAGAGACACCTCATTTCACACACATTGATTTGTCTTTCTTGTGCTTTGTTTAGGGACCATGTTTGGCACTTGTATGTTTAAGGTTGGTATTTCATTTCGATTGGAATATTCTTGGGACTGAGCATGGTGCTATCTGGTAGGTCACTGGATTTGCCTTCTTAGTCCTCGTTTCAATCTCTTTGTCCATACTCCCATCCTGTGTGAAGTTGCTTCCCCAATATTTGAATTCCTCTACTTGTTAGAGTTGTATTCCGTCAATAAGGATGTTGAGTTTCCGGGGGTTTCTGTTGACCTTCATATCTTCTGTATTTGAAATGGATATTTTCATGTTTAAGTGTTTACGTTCCTAATTTAATAAGTCTTGTGGCATATCTTGTAATTCCTCTTCGTCTGTATTTAATATACTCTGGTCATCAGCAAATAGAAGCTCATTTAGTTGTGATGTTGTCATTTGCTGCTTTCGTAACCTTTTCCGTGTAAGTGATGAAGGGAACGGGAGAGAGAACACACTCTTGTCTCACCCCAGATCTGATGGGGAACCAGTCTGATAGTCCCTCTGTTGTTCTTACAGTGCACAGGCTGTTTTTTATTAAGTGCAATAATGTACTCCAGCAGTAAGTTGTCCTGTTACCCTATATTCTTCTAAGACTTCCCAAAGTTGACTTCTGTTTGCAGTTTACCCTGTCGAAAACCCTTTCCCGGTCCAAGAAGACTATGTTTAGGTCTTTGTCATGTGCAACGTTTTATAACTCATGTCATTTTAACTCTGTAAGCAGGCACGCGTGGTTTGAGCGCTTTTTATAAAAATCACTACTGGTTTTGAGTGCCTTTACAGGGTAACAATTCACTTGATTTGAGCTATTATTTGGGTGGGTTTTTTTCTAAACCATAGTCCCATTGTTTCTTCCAAACGATCATTAAGTTATCGAAACCACATATTGATATCATCAGTAAGAACAATTTGTTAATAGGAACGGTTACGATATGCCAACTCTGTCGTTCATACTCTTAACGGAGAAATGAATTCAGGGTTACTGTTGGTGTGAATATTACGCCCATCTTCGTGAGTGGCAACACATTTAGAGCTGAGTCACACTTGAATCAAATTAAGAGCAGCCAATGTTGATATTAATCTGGTCAGCGTACAAAACAAGCATGCCCAAGGAGACATCATTTGTCTTCAAAACACACGCTTTACACTCAATGCCTTCTTCTCTGAGCACTGTGACATGGCAAATGGCCGAGACATAAGTTTCATTGAGCGGAAAAACACACTCATAGCCTTTGACACAGATCTTCTTACATTTCATCGCCTGTATATTATCAGTTTATAATTTTTGTGTGTGTGTAAATAATCGTCTCGAAAACCGTCCCCCTTATGAATGAGGATCTTTTGCTTCTTTTGTCAGCACTTGCGTGCAAGCCAGACTTCCCTTGGAGACATCATTATGAATGTCGCGCTGACACTTGAGGAAAAAAGACTGTGATGTCCCTACACTCGAGGAAAAAAATGGCTTTTGATGAATTCGAAATCTCTCGAAAAATAGCTGGCTCGCGGGAGTCATCAGCTTACGGATTTGCATCTCAGAACATGAAGAATTGATGTGGATACCGCCACCAAGAGACGTGCCAAATAGCTCTCAATTTTATATGTTTTCGTTTGGCCATTTAAATTCAAAACAATTATTGCGGCCTTTTCTTTTCTTTTTTTTCTGGTATTTCTTTTTCTTTGTGTGAGGGGTGTGTGTATTTAGGGGGGTGGGGGGAACTTAGGGATGTTAGAAACGCGGCGGAACGTTGTACTTTTAAAAACAAGTACAGATTGATAGGATAATTAATATATGTTTTATTGTTCATTCTGCAAAATATCACGTTATCACAATCACTTGCTCGGTTTTCTCTGTCTCTGTCCGTCTGTATGCCTGCCTGTCCGTCTGTCTTTTTGTCTGTCTGACTCTATCTCTCTCTCTCTCTCTCTCTCTCTCTCTCTCTCTCTCTCTCTCTCTCTCTCTCTCTCTCTCTCTCTCTCTCTCTCTCTCTCTCTGCACACACACACACTCACACACACACAAACACACACACACACGCACATATTATATATATATATATATATATATATATATATATATATATATATATATATATATATATATATATGTAATACTCACATACGTCTATAAATCATTTTTCTCCCTCTCTCCCTCTCTCTCTCTCTCTCTCTCTCTCTCTCTCTCTCTCTCTCTCTCTCTCTCTCTCTCTCTCTCTCTCTCTCTCTCTCTCTCTCTCTCTCTCTCTCTCTCTCTCTTTTTTTTTCTCTCTTATTCCCTCATTCACTATAATGTGAATCACTCACAACACTATGCATAGCAATTAATGTGTAGTTAATATCGAGTGGACAAGAGGACTATATGTGCACAACTTGGCTGTTAATGTGAGAGTGAGGGGTTAGAAAGGGGGGGGGGGGGACTTATTCGAGGAAGTTAAATTTAATTAATGTTATATTGAAGGTGAGTGAGCACTAAGTCATTAAAACAAGCTACCGAGATTTTTAAAAAGGAAAAAGAAAACAAGGACACTTTTACTGATTTCCAGGACGGAAGTTGGAGTATCTAAGCCAACTACAATGCTGACAATTTTGAAGCTAGACATGAATCAATATCAGACACATTTGTATATTTCGGACAAAAATGCTACACTTACGCGCCATTGCTGGCTACCTGTGCTTTGCATAAGTTTTGTTCGTTTTCCTTGTAGCTGTTGCTGTTGTTGCTGTTATTGCGAAAATAGTGTTAAAGTATTTTGTTCAAGGACCCGTGGAGCTATCATAAACTTAACATGTCACAAACATTGCTTGACTCTATTCGTGAACCGGAGTTCATTAATCAGTGAACTGTCCGAGCCTGCAAGCATGGGTAAATAAAGCAATCAAACCCCTAATCATCCCACTATACACAAGTTTCAAAGTAAATTCGTTGCAGCTGCTTAACCATTCAGCTAAGTCCCCATCAATCCATTTAATTGGGGAAGGCCCCGATGACTTTCATGTACGACATGCAGACAGTCACCTTGCTTAATACCAATCTGGACTGCAGTGCCGAAGATCTTCAATCCAGTCGTAAACTTCTGAACTTTTGCAAACGTGTTTATTGTTTACGTGGGAAGGGTTTTTAAAAAAGCATAATATTATTATACCCTTAGCCTATAATACTGTTGTAGTATGGGCAATCTTTCAACTAGGCCTACATCCTTTGTACAATTAATATGTGATGCAGCGTGGTGGAATCAGGCTCTCGTCAATTTTTGGGCATGTAGAGTTATTGGTATCATCTTAAAGCTTGTTCACTTGTCTTTATTTGGGTGAACAAAATATCCATTTACCTTGAATACAAGTCGAGATATTTGCGAAATAAGAAGATGGGGGTCACCTGTTTTCAGAGGTAAAATTAGTGAGAAAATGGCGCCAAAGATTAGTTATTTCCTCAGCTTAAGAGTCCGTGGTAACTGAAAATTTACATTCTTTTTTCCTTTAATCAACATTTTTCAGAAAAATCCACACAGAAATTAGTTCTTTAATGGGCATGAAATGTGTTGAACAAACAAAAAATTGATACTAATTCACAAACCTGCGGAAAAATGCAAGTTTCTTATCTTTGATTATTTTGACGAGAGCCTGATTCCACCACGCTGCCTCACATATTATGTTATGATTATCCAACTGTTCCCGTACACATGCCCCTCTATATACATACATAATACATCAACCTTGTGAAATGGTATAGGTTTAACGCCCCTATCAACACTATTATGTTATTTAAGAGGCGGATAATATATCAAAAGTCATATAAGTATGTTTGACATTATATAGTGTAACATCATGGAAGCCGTTCCTGGGAAAACCATGAACTCTCAGCGCTTGGAAAACCTTTGCGTGGAACTAACGACGTGGAATAACATAGCCTTGATCAGAGGATAATAAGTCCGCCATGGGTCTGTTATGCTTGCATGTCTACGTGCTTATTATATCCTTAATACTGTTTCTATCCTGCTTATCTCCCCTAATAATCCTATTGGACGTATGAGACTAATCGGCAGCTTGTCATATTGCAATGCACAGCTTCTTTTACTACATTGTTGCGGCTTGATAGTGTAATATATCTTCTTTATCTTTGGAAACTGAGCAGTTTATTATTTATTATTGATTTCTATGTTCTCAGATTTTGAGACTTAGGGGTTTCCTACCAACTGAACATGTTTAATGCGTCCCGCATGCTCATATGACCTGATGCAGTTGCGAGCGCCGTAAAATACTTACCAAAAAATATAATTAAAAAATGAAACTTAGGACTTGCAATAGAGAACTCGTTATATGTAAAGTTCTGCCACTGGTTATTAGCTTTTGTCTAGGCGGTCAGAAATATTTTTAATTCTGTTATCCCAACCTCTGTACAACAGATTACTCCGGCAGTATAAGTCATATATCAATCGAAGTTCTAATGATGGCGTAGTGTGGCTTTTTGGGGACAAGGAAACATAACATAAATTTTAATGAAAATGGTGAAATCGAATGGGTTTAACCACCTATCAACATTATTAACATATCTAAGGAAGAATAGCTATCATACTGAAAAGAAAGATCTCTGATTTAGGCGAGATTCCATAAACAGCATGTTTATTTGAAACTTGGTGTCAAACAAAGCAGCACTATTTTAAAAGATCTAATCAATACAGAATGTCACAGAAAGAAATGGATTCAATTCACAGCTTTAAAATCATTTCCCTACAAAGACAGAAAAAAACGCGGGTTGCATGTTTTTAAAACCATGTACAAAGAGAAAATGTTGGCTTGCCTTTTTTGGAAAATGCACGATGACAGAAGAGAAAGGAGGGGCACTGACGTAAGAAGGAAAAATCAAATATTGTATCAGGACCAGGTCGCCCTCAGAGACGTTGGTAAAGCGATACTGTGCAGCCATGTGGGCTAGCATCAACACGACGGAAAACCGGAAAGTGTCAAGGTCATAGACAGCAGGGGTTGGGGACGGCTTCACCCTGCCACAGGGATATAAATATATAAAGCAAATGGTGATTTTTAAAAAAATACCTCCAACAAAACTAAACAAAATAAAAAAAGAATATCAAAAATCAAAAATACCACTTTAAACATTCAGAGAGTGAATCATTTCAAGAGCCAAATAACAAACAAAGAAATGTACACCCAAAAAGCAAACCTGGAAAAGCAACATATTATGATAAGAAGAAACTAGCACATAACAGGACATATCATTAAGTCTTGTGTGGGATGTAGACTGGCGGCGACGTCACAACGGTTCGCATAGTTTGTTCCATCATTTTTATTAGCTCACTCGATGCCAGTGGGAAGGTGAATGAAATTGATCTAGCTTTCTCTTCTGGCACATGATTTTAGTAACAGCTACTGCAGACACTCCCTTTCAGGTGAGTGGGCTGGTCATACGATTTTTGTTTTGTTTACAGATGAAAACGCTACGCACACACACAGACACACAAACACATACACTCAAGTATAATAAAAAAACACAACACTTTATATATATATATATATATATATATATATATATATATATATATATATATATATATAATATGCATAAATACATTGGGTACATATACATATACATATATATATATATATATATAAATCATATATGTTTATATACGTATATAGAGGGCGCTAATATGACCTTATGCAGTTGTGAGCGCCGTAAAACCTCTCCCAAAACTAAAATACATGAGAGATATGTATGTATGTATGTATGTATGTATGTATGTATGTATGTATGTATGTATGTATGTATGTATGTATGTATAATGTTTTCAACATTGCGCCATGTATTCTGTATTGTGCTACTAGCATAAATCGGTTTGTGAAAGTATGATGTACATTTTGGTCACAACTTTATACTTTTTACAACGTTGACACTTTTTTTTTGTCTTTGCGTATGCAAGAAAATACAAATAAATACACATATACAATGTTATGTCACTATGCGTATATGTTTATTTATTTTTGTGTTCTTGCATGTGTGTGTGTGTGTCGGTGTGTTTGTGTTTGATTGTTTGTTTGTTCGTTTGTTTGTGTATGTATGTACGTAAGTATGCTTAGGTGTGCGTTCCACCATATCCTCCCATCGTTCTTGAAATAAGTTTTCTTTTTTAAACTAGTACAAACGTCTTTACTAATGTTTGTGTTTTTACGACCCATATCAGGGCAATTGAGATTATTTAGGAGGCGAGCTTCCGACCCTGCTGTCAGGGCTAACTCGGCCTGAGAGGGATACAAGGTTAAAGCAAGGGACCGAGATACTCGATAAAATTCTCCCAACTTACACATGGAACTTTGGTTTCCTGTTTTGTGACATTAATGCGAGACGCCGGTAATTTTAAAAGTACGACTGAAAGAAGGAATATTTCACCATACCGCCTACTGGCCTGTCTGACGCTTGACAGTAAAAGACATCCCTTCCAGTACTTCTAAGAAAGACAAAAAAATATTTATCTAGCATGTGTGGCTTCTAAACTCTAGGGTGAGTCACTCTTAATTTTCTTTTGAACTTCGTGCACTCTCGATGTTCTGTACCAGTGTCCTCCATCCATGTGGTTACCCGAAAATGGCTGCTTCCAGCAAGAATAACCACAGAATGGGGTCCTTTACAGAAGTTGCACGGTGAACTTTTCTTTCCTCTACGAGAGTAGATCCTTACTAAGCAAAAAGACCTTTTTTTTAAAAGAAATGCTTTGGCACTGATCTTTACATGACCTATTTGTGATTGCAAGTGCCGTAACTCATACTTAAACATAAAAACGAAGACGACATGTTAAAAACTCCTTGCATCCAGTCTTGGGTAAGGTGGGAGGTCGGGGGGGGGGTGATTTATAGACCTATCTCGGTAACCTTTCAGAATAAGCCTTGTAGAAAGGAGATATAACAGGAAACCATCTCTAAAAATTAACTACTTTTTTTTTCGTGGTGGAAAGCTACGGTTACCATGATAACGGTGGCCATATTTTTAACTTTTTGTTTGTTTGTACATTGATACATATTATTTTACTCAATGCAAAAGTTTGTACTGTTGGGCTCTTGGATATGTTGAATTGTAAAAGTACGACATGGATAATTGACCTACCCATTCATGCCTCTGAATTCGATTTCCTAATCACCCATGTAACTCACTTACAAATTCTTCAATTTCCTTTTCCTTCTTCATGAAGTTAGGTTATAGTGCGAATAATAAGCCCTGATTCTTTTATTGGAATCAAACAGAAAATATAAAAGAAGATGAGAACAAGTTATCAAAAATGGAAGTTTTGAGAAAAACGACATCTTGTTACATAATAGGCAAAATAAATATTCAAGGACAGAAAATCTTTAAGATCTTGATTGTAACACAAAGAGTATGCATTTTTTAGATTTACAAGAGGTTCAAAATATTAAAATACGTTAAAACTCCAGATACCATAAATTGACCCATAATCGTCAAATATATAACCTCCGACCCCC
>NW_004797346.1:833320-850246 GCF_000002075.1 Aplysia californica
CATATATATATATATATATATATACATATTATATGTGTGCAAATGTCAATGCATACTTTAAAGGTGTGACCTGATCATTTTGACCCAAGTGGTCAGACAAATGTGCCAGCCCTTACATGTTAATGCTCTTCCTCTGAATAATCACGTCTGCGTGGTCGCCCACTCTGGAAATTGAGACTTCCTTATGAGCTCACGAGGGAAATGTTAAAATAGAAACGTCTAAACAAGTTCTGAATTAATACAGGAATGAATCAATGAATAGGTGAACGAATGCGTTGATGAATGAATAAATGTATGTATGAATGAACTAATGAATGAATGAATGAATGAATAGATTTTTATTGACCTCTAGCGAAAAAAGTCTACAGTCATGATCAAATGTTGAAAACAAGTTCTTCGAAGTATAATATCTGTTGCCCTCTCTCTCCCCCCCCCCTATCTCTCTCTTTCTCTTTCGCTCTCTCTCTTTCTTTCTCTTTTACCCCATTTATGTATATCACGCTCTCCCCACCCACATTCCCAGATTAACAATTCTGCAAACAGCAATCCGAAAACAACAATCAAAGTATTCTCTTCCACTGCTGAATGCAGCTCTTTCTACTGCATAGAGTATAACCTCTAAGAAATGAGGACCAATGTAAAGGGCGATTACTCGGTCATCTTTGGACCATTTCCAACTAAAATGTCTAGAAAAAATCTACCCACTTGTTTGAAAATATCGAGTTTTTAAACTTTCAACCAAAATTGAGTGAAACACAAACTTTGCAAGATCCTAAAAATCAACGGTGGTCTTATATTTTAAATAGTCATTGTGTGTGCATTGAAAAGCAAATTATTACAGAACTTATTTGCCCAATTAATTCGTGGGAGGTGGTGACTGTTTATATGATAAGCTCCTGGTGAAGACCATTTCTCTCCACACAAGCTTCAATGCGCCACTGGGAATTCAAAATTAACCTTGTGAAAAGTATTTGGTTCAACTCTTTGTACCTCTTTTTAAAAATTAAATTAAATTTCAGCTGTTCGATTGTTTATGTGTTGTTTCAGTAGGCCCCCTCTGTGAGAGTAAAAAAAAAAGACATAAAAGCAACATAGCAAACAAAAAAGGAAATAACTTAAGGGGTTCAAACTGAGAGAATACGGTGATCAATTACTTTAAACTTTCTGCTGAAAAGATATTGGAAAGGCGAACAAGACACAAAGTTTAACCATTTCTGAGTGAGGCTCAAAAGGAATTTAGAAATCATTCCACAGAGTGAACAGAAACAAGCTGTAGAAAGAACTCGAAAACTACACTGTAAAAGGCCAACTTCTAGATAACTTACGTGGAATTGTACGAGAACAGCATAAACACAGTTAGAACGTCAGAGGGACTCACTGAATGGTTCAACATAATATCCGGAGTAAGACAAGGTTGAGTCCTATCATCACTACTATTTATCATATATATGGAAATAATTACAAAAGAGGCCAACACAGAACCTGCTGCCCTAAATTAGTCACTCTCCTCTGACGACCAAAGCCTGGCAAACAAAGATAAACAGTCTCGATCACCACACCACCAGATTAAAGGAAGGATGTAACAACTACAGCATGAATAGCAACACCAACAAAACAGAGACAATGAAAGTAAGCAGAACTCCAGGACCACTAAGGATACACATCAACAACAACAGTCTCAGACAGGTAAAAAAAAATGTTAGTACCCCGGAAGTATATTCACAGAGGATGGGCGACTGAACAGAGAAATTGAAACACGAGTACAAAAGGCCAACAATGTTAGTAACCATCTTGCTCGACTACTGAAACATCTTAACATCCCCATGACAACAAAACTCAAAATGATTAACACTATATTCATCCCAACACTCACCTGTCAATGCCAATCATGGACCACAAGCAAGACATTGGAGCAAAGAATTACTATAGGTGAAATGCGATGTCTTAGAAAAGCAGTAAACAAGACCAGGCGAGATGAAATTAGAGAAAAGGTGGTCACAAATGATGTCATGCATCACATTCTAACACCAAAGAATCAAATGGTTCGGACATCTCATGCGATTACCTACACACCATCCAACACAACGTGCCTACATAAAAAGTTCAGTGACAACAAGGCTAGAGGGCGACCGAGAAAGACCTGGATAGATGGAGTCAAGGAAACACTAACAACTCGTGGCATCCCCCCGACCCAAGCTCTCCGGCTGGTAGCAGAGAGACGTCTCTTTCTTCCCGCAACACCCAAAAGGGTATTTGCGGCGGATAAAAGTAAAGTAAAGCTGAAAAGACGTTCCCCAAACCTTCCTTGCAACCAGATGAGAGTAGCTCTTCACTAGACCTCCTCAGAGAATTACACCTTCAATTTCCTCCCCAAACTTCTCCTTAACTTTCTCAGTTCCGTGAGATAATATCATCACTCTGATTTGCCCGTCTTAAATTTACCTGGTTCTGAAACCAGAACATGCCGGTCATGCCTCTGTAGCAGTAGGTTTTCGTTTTAACAAGTCCTTGATGACCGAGCTTATTGCTTTTTTTTTAAAAGCAGGTCCTCTCTTTTATGCATAATGTTCTGAACAAAGATTTGTATCGAATCATTAAAATCCAAGGGGCGTCTTACAAAAATAACAGCATTCTTTTGCGTATTATATCTATACTAAGAGTCTTGCGGACTCTTGCAGAAATACTTTGGGTTTTGATATTTTTTTGGGATAAACTTCAAATGTTCTTTATCTTTTCCACTTCGAGTAATGAATTGTCGTTCTGAATGCTTCTGATACCTGACAAAGTACCTTGGAAGGGATGGGGGCTGAGGAGGGAAGGGGGGAAGGGTATAACGATTTTGAACAAATGCAAGTGCATTCAATTTCGTAGGGTTCAATAAATTCGAAGTGTGAGTGGTTCAGAAAAAAAATCGAAATAAGTACGCAGAAACTCCTACAGAATGAGCGCAATTTCACAGAACATTTTTACTCCCTGAGAGGGACAGCTATTCTTCAGAATAAATGTTTTCGCACTCTCTAGATTGTGCCGTTTGTTACTTTGCTGTTTCCCCAATTGCTTTCCCCAAGGTTATTCACCAGCTGAACCTTTCAAGTTGCAAACACTTCAACTTTTTCCGTATTGAGCTGAGTGGACCAAAAAA
The DNA here is from genome assembly GCF_000002075.1 of Aplysia californica. Classification (NCBI taxonomy): domain Eukaryota; kingdom Metazoa; phylum Mollusca; class Gastropoda; order Aplysiida; family Aplysiidae; genus Aplysia; species Aplysia californica. The sequence goes on from NW_004797346.1 coordinate 836,463, forward strand.
AAAAGTGCTAAGCGCACAAAGCCTAACTGGGCAGGTTGTAATACACCAATCAGTTTGACCTTTTGTTTATTTGCGTCCACCGCTGAACATATGTGTCATTCTGTAGGTTTGGGCGAAATCCGTACCCAGAAGAGAAATGGTTTTAAATCAATATTAAAATTTAAGGGTTTATTTCACTCGTTTGTATAGGAATATGACAGTGAAGCCACACGCACATGATGAGTTCTCTGTTCCTTTTACTTACATTGAAACACACATGGCTTATATAAATATGTGAATGGTGTGAATCCTTAATATGACCTTGATCCTGAGCCTTTTTGGAAGATTTTTATTGCTCCACACTTAAATGGCTCTGTGCTATTAGAGATTATTATTATACGTTTATTCTAAAGTCTTGCATCTTACAGCAATGAGAGACTGACCATTACAAAGTAGAATCAAAACGGGTTTGATTGTGAAAACCACTATAAAAAACTCTAGGACTGCATGGTCTTTTGGGATAAGGTAATGGACAATTAAACGGGCATCAGTATGATTGCTTTAGTCAGATATGAAAGGGTTAGGCCTTTGGCTGTGGCCATACCAGAAGCAAGATCGATTTCCAAATTTGGAAGATACCTTATCGATTATCTCTTTCTTTCAGCATGGCGTTGTGACTACTGGGGCGTGCCACAGATATCTTGAATCGATTTTAAAGGCAAGGTTGAATCAAACTTCATTAACGACCAAATCTGCGTCGAAAATGGCAAAAACTTAATTTTACCTAGATCTCATTCTTAAACAAGCATTTTCATTCTCTCTGACAAACAACTAATGACCAAATTGTAAAGCATACAAATGTCCAATATCACTCCAAAAATGTCTCGCTCTCAGTGTTCATGACAAATCAAAGCAGTTGTCAAGTTAATGTTGTTGGTTTTTTTGTTTTGGAGCCCAAAAAGAACTTATTGCATCTTAAATCTCTTACAGTGCATGTCAGTAGGCTTTAAAGAAACGTTTGTGCAGGTTTTTAAGCTACGGTCATAATAACGATAATGATAAGGTAGTGGAAGTCTCTGTCACTCTACAATCGTAATAACATGAGTTCATACCAACTTACCCACAATTTCCGTCTAACCTATCACTATTCTTAACCTATTTCAGGAGAAACGTCGATACCGTCTATGTCATAACTTTAGCGTTCTAGATCCTGCTGAGACATATTTTTCAGACCTAATTATTTTTCTTTCTTTAGAGGCTGTTAAAAATGGACTGGAATCTGGGGGAGCCGCTTCCCCTTTTCTTAAAGAAATGTAATTTTTAAAAATCTCCGACACTCAAGTAAGGAAGTCCATATTAGTGAGTGTATCCTTCCGTCTTTCTGGTACGATGGTTTATTCCCATCACTCCCGACCTGTCCAGACAGGGGCGTGACGTTAGAAGCAGACTGCTTTCATACTAAATTATCTAAACTGCGTGGAAAAATGGGGCAATAATTAGCACTAGAATCCTTAATTGTTGCTAAATTCTGCTGAGATCAAGCATCTTTTAGTCCATTTCCTTGTTATGTTTTTCCTCTTACTTCTGTTCTTCGCCTTTGATCCTTTGCCCTCTCGTTCCTTTCTTTTGATTAAAAAGGAAGCAAGAAAGAAAGCGTCCGTATAGTTTAGAATTCTTGCATTCATTGAATTGATTGGATTAAAATTCAAATGGAGCGTCCTAGGTCATAATACCCTTTTCTCCATTATTCTCAAAGTGTCTAGTTATTTTTTCCTTATAATTAGGCGTCTGTGATGTAGCGGTCAGGAGTTCCTCCATCACAGGTAACGAACTAAGTTCAATTACAGTGCCAAGCGAATTCTGTTGAACATCTCCACCTTTCTGATGGAGTGTTGAATTCTCCCCCCCCCCCCCAGTCTGAATTTGCCTTTACAGGCCACTTTCTAAACGATGTAGATTATGTTGATCGGAGGGTAAGCCACATACATATAAAAATAGAGCTTTGCAAGAACCCCACATACACCGAAAATTCCCCTTTCAAAAATAGAAAAGAAGCAAATAAACACACGAAGACAAAACGAAAACAACAACAAAGATTAACATTAAATTTTTTATTTTTTTTAAAAGGAACTCAACATAACGAGCTACTGCAGAAAATGGGGGGTTCAATTTCTACAATAAATAGATATCTCATTTTGGGAGACTTTATTAAATCAAAATAATTACCATGACTGGGTATGAGAGAAACATCTCTTCAAATAACCCCCCCCACAAAAAATGATAATAATAACATAATGACATTTCGTGGACGTCAATGCACTCTTTTTAAACACTGCTAGCAATATCTTCTTTCCTCTGGGTTCTTGCTGACATTTTATTTTCCAGTATTGATCCTCGCCCACACCATCTCACTTTCCTCCATAATGTCTCTTCCCTCTCTCATTCCCTCTTTAATTTCATCCTCACTCACACTCTTACCACCGCCCCTCTCTCTCTCTCTCTCTCTCTCTCTCTCTCTCTCTCTCTCTCTCTCTCTCTCTCTCTCTCTCTCTCTCTATCTCTCTCCCTCTCTCTAACTCACTTATTATTTGTCTCTCATTATCAATGCTCTCGTTTGCTCTCCCCCCTCTCTCTCTCTCTCTCTCTCTCTCTCTCTCTCTCTCTCTCTCTCTCTCTCTCTTTCTCTCTTTCGCTATGTCCCTCTGTCTCTCTATATCCTTACTGCGTTGTGGGGGTAAGGGATAAATCAACTTCTCTTCCAAACTACAGGAGATCCGGCCATTGCATTAGGCTACGACGACTTGCCACACATTAACATGTTAATCGCGATGCGCACGCGGGTTATAAACACTCTCACTTTGTCTTCTCGTTTCTTAACAGCTAATCCAGAAGCTTATTCTTTTAAATAACCCGCTTGTATCTGGCATAATTAATTTATAATCATACAACTGAAATGACGAAACAGTGTTTAATCTGGAAAATAACTCGAACATTGGCAGGAACACAGCCTTCTGAGTTTTATTATATGTTACCTCCTTGAAGTAGCCTGGTTTATCTTAAAGCGGAACCGTCGGAATGGGGGTAATCAGGAAATTGGGGAGAGGATGAGCTGTGAAAGCCAATTAGGATGGGGGGGGGGGGGGGGGAGGGCACCCACAACATTCACACAGAAATTGCTACTCTCCGGACAACGGGCACATAAAGAATCACATTATGTGTAACGCGGTCCAGGGTTCGTGCTACTGTTCCGCCGTCTCTTTTCTTTTTGTCTCCAGTCGTTACTTTATTCTTTCATTAAAATGCATGCGATGGGTTCGAAAAGAATTGTTTCCTCTATTTGGAGAGGGAATGTATTCTATCTAAAACTAAGAAGTTGACAGAGGGTTGGTGATATATACAGAGTGAAAGGGGTGGGCATTATGCTGTATTGAAAAGACATGCATACATATCAGGGGCATTTACACAAAAGAAAACTTTATTGCGTAGAGGCGATATGCGGGAATAGACGCGACTTCCCTTTCTAGCATAATACAAATGCAGGTCTTCAGCAATTTCCTTTTTCAATTCTAAAAAAGACTTAAAAGAATGTAGGACGAAGTGATCCTTCATCAGACGCACAAAGTGTCAAACAAAAGAAGTTAGAAACCTCTACCTAAAAGTACTTTACATCTTACAAGGCGTCATTGTTCGCACGAATTTTTACCTATTACCTGGCTTGGCTCATCAGCCCACCGGATCTCTCCGGCTATGGACCATCTGAGTAAATGGGGGAAGGGGCGGCTACAACGTTGTCGGGTGAGAGGTTTCCATTTTTGTCCACATCTGCAACGATGTAACTTTCTCCTCTTCAAACACAGAAAACAAGTTCACATAACCCTAATGTACTGACACCTCACTGTTTCAAGACGTATTCTTCGTTAAGGGGTTGGAGGGGGGGGGGTACGCCATACCACCCCAAAAGTCCAAATTTGGCTCAAAAGGATGGATTTTGAGTTGTAGGCATTTTTAGCTTCTTCAGCATCTCTTACAACTATTTCATAGCATTAGAAGCCTCTAAAGCCTTATTTCTGTCCATACCGGGCATGTTTGTCACCACTATCTCCTCATTAAGTCAATCTTTCATTTTTTATTGCCCCTTTTCTCAAAAAGCAGTTTTTCTATACTTGATTAAATAACCCCACCCTTTTTCATCCAATGTTTATGAAATTTTCACAGAATGAAGAGAAGATGTAATACTAAAAAAATATTTGTTTATAATGGAAAAAATTTTTGGTTGATTTTCAAGGAGTTTTTGCAAACTTGAATACTACCTCAGGGAAAACAGTATTAAAAATGTTCTTATCCGTTTACGCAAGATTCAACAGTCGAATTTGTAGATCTCATATTTGTTAACATGCAGGCAAGAAAAAAAAATCAATCTGTTTCCATGAAAAAAAAGTGAGGTATTTTCACATAAGACCATAATATCAATAAAATCCAATATGGCCGCCGTAGCCATGGAAGCGAAACTTTTTTCTCAAATTTTATTGCAGATTTTAAGACTCCTTACTATTATGCTTGTTATACGTTGCAAATTTGGTAAAATTTGACCCACTAATAAACGAGACAGTATTCAGTTGTAAACCCCTCGTCCCTTCCCTTAAAGTGTTTTTTTTTCTGTACCAAGGCTTTTATTGTAGGCAAATGAGTGTCATCATCATCCTGTGCCTTGCCGACTGGCGTGGGCGATCACAGACCTCTACTTCACTCTGTCCCGCGTTGCAGCAATGGTGTATGTTGTTCTTGCTGCTCCTAGCCATGTTATCATCTTGTCCAGTGTCTTTTCCCTCTGTCTGCCTCTGCCTCTCTTTCGATCAAACTTGTCTGTTGCTACAATATTCTCCAATGCTTCTTTCCGCATTGTGTGTCCGAAGAAATTTGTCTGTCGCTTTCTTATATTCGTCATAAGCTGTCTTCATAAGCTGTTTCACTATCCGCCAAAATAAGTGTAGAGTACCCTACGTGCCCTATTTTTAGGTACGTTGAAAATATTATTGTTTATTTAATATCAACTCAATGAATTTCTCAAAAAGTCGGTATCAGACTGACTTCAAATATTGTGTCTTTTTCTTGAAAATCGTGAATTCGTTTAAATAGTAAAAGTTTTAAGAGAACACATCTTTTTGGTTAGATTACGCTGTTGTATTGTATGCATTGTATTTGTCATTGAAGAATGCCGAATCTGTGGCAACTTGAAAACAACAACAAAAGAAAAGTGTCCAAAATGAAACGACAAACTGTGCAAAGACATAAACAGAGCTCAGATGTTTTATATCTTGGTTATAAAATGGATAGTAAAAATGACAGCGCCAAGAAATTCAAATTCAGTTTTTCTGATGAAAACGGGCGCGTTCACTTATAAATGTGAATAAATACAAAAGTGGCCAATCTTTGCAAGTGACCAGATTAGCTAAAGAAAAAGCTCCTGCAGTCTGGAGCAGATTCTGCGATGAGAATGGTTCATTAAATTGTTCTCTTTGTGCGCACAGAGTAAGGCTTAGATAATGGTGCATCGAACCGACTGAGAAGTAGTAATTTGGGGGGGGGGGGGGGGAGGAGGGGGGTGAAGACCAATCGGGTTAAAGTGATAAAACGCAGTCTAAAAATAAGGAAGACAACTTAACCCTTGTCTGATAGGCCCATAACAACAAATAAAATGTCAAAACATCGGACAGCAGACTGTGCAACCTTTTCCACGAAAGTGCGGGACAAATGTGTACAGATTCCTTACGCAAACATGCTCCCGGGACTCTTTTGTAAACAGAAAACCTGATCCTCATACACAAAGTAAAGAGAGAGTATTCCAAGACCCAAATCACAGCACACTCCCCATTTCTATAGAAGTACTGAGGAAAGAAAAGTCTACTGCAGCACAGTCACCTACCAAACGGAAACGTGCTTGATTGTTATTAGAAGCCGTGTAAACGCTGCCGGGCAAATCACCAGAATCTGTCGATAAGCAGCTAGCTTTGGAAATAAAAGCACAAAGCGTTGAAGACAGGTCATCAGCACTAAGGCAAAACGATTTAAGCAAAAACGTAACAAAATAACAGACGATGTTTGTGTTTGAGTCACTTGGTGTCTGATGACATCAGGGCTAAATACAAAGACAACATCTGAAGAAATCCTCTTGGTACATGATGAGACAACCGTTGGGGACTTTTTCAATGAGATAGAATCAGGTCTGTTTCCAAGCATACTCAAAGTATTTTATCTACAAAAATGAGACGCTGATAAAGAAGTGTTTGGGCAGGTTATTTAATCTGCAGGAAATTGTTAATCAAAGTTGATCATATTGTTGACGCGTATAGAGAAAAGGATAAATTATTATATCCACTAAAGTACTCAGCCCATTTGAACTGCTTGAATTATCACAGCTTGTTATAGAGCACATAGCCTTCATGCAAAACCACACGGGGGTTGGGTTGGAAGAAAAGTGAAGCAGCTCGATACAACAACATTACTGCTAGCACAAACCACTTGTAGACCAGGTAGCATTTCCTTCCTTACTTGCAGTCTTAGGCGTAATTATCAAGCATCATGACCTTCAGGTAAAGACAGCGCTCTGAATTGATTTTAAAAAGATCAACGATTGGAACAAAACCCTAAGAGCGGAAAGTTGTGAAACAATACGCCAGTCAGTAGAACGTTTTGAAAGAAACTAATGGAATGCAGTGAATCAGAGGAACTACCTTGTGTTTAGTGAGCACGCTTATGACATTGAAATTTGTTAAGTACACAAAGAAAATAGAAGAGTCAAAATGCTTACGTTTTTACTTCACTTGTCGAGATCTGAAACACTGAACTGACCGAGTGGCATCATGTCCCGACCGTATTATCAAATAAACTGAAACACGTCAAAGCAAATCTTAAAATAGATACACATTGTCACAAGCTAGGAACGAGATAGTCACACTTACACGAGCACGCACGAATAACGCTTTTGTTGATTAGTATTTTTAGTAACAGTTTTACGGCACTTGTGACACAAAATAGGTCATATAAACGCTGAAGATTAAAGTATAACTAGATAGTTACATATAATGGACAAAGAAGGAGATGCAAGGACAATACATCTTTGGTAAGAAAGAATGAGCAAACCACACCAGAGCACCTGCTTATCACTCTTTTTCGTCATTTACATGGCTCATAAAATACAGCTTGTATTCATATCTCTGATTGCGTGTGTAGCCTCACCGTGTGTCCATCAACCCGCCTCTCACACCAAACGCTCATTGACACTCTACAGACGCTATCTTTCCCCACGACTACTCCAAGTCAGTCCACCTGGGCGGCGACGCGCATTTCCAATTCGTCAACCCGCAGCCACATCCTGAATCTTCAGCCATATCCCTAATGGCCTTGAACCTCAAAATTGGGTTTTTTCCGTTTTTATTTTTAGACAACATGGCGTCTCGTGTGTGCTGTGTGTGCTGATTGAAGATGCTATTAGCCTAGCCTAGGCTTACTACAGAAAAAAGAAACATGAATATGGATTGAGCTGATGCGTTCTGCCATAAACAAATTGGAGCAAGACAAGAAAAGCAATCTGCTAGTTCAGAAGATGAGGCAGTAAAAGTATTAAAAGACCGGTTAACAGACTTTGCATATCAAAGCCCACAAGAGGAATGTTCATTCTCAGACAAAGACATAGTAGATTTTTTAAAATCCATCTAGATCTAGATATCTAGATTCTAGACCCACCAGTAATCTAGGTCTAGATCGTCCAAGCATGTATGCTCGTTCGTCTGCTTATTTTGGATTGACTGAAAACAAATGCTGAAGGCAGTGGAGAAATATTTATTTTGATAAAATATCACTTTTTTCAGAATTTGTGATTTTGTTTACTTTTCAAGCAATGCAAGTTTATGTATCTAGACCTCTGTATGGATGTGACCTAGATCTACTTTTTGCTAAGAGAGATGAGTATTACTATTAGATCTAGATCTAGGTGCCACTAAATCTAGACTTAGATCTAGTTATAGAGTCACCATAGGACAATCTTGAACCTGTGTATTTTTTTCACCTTACTTAGATGATTAGATGACTAAACATGATCTCTTATTGACAATATAAAAGTCAATATAAGCTTCATTTTGTTAGAAAAATGTGCTAGGTTTGCTAACTTTTTAGAATTTGTGTTAAACAACACTTTTAACAAAATGAAGCCTTACAAGCCTTGGCCTTTATAATCTTGAACTTAAAGGTTTAGAAGTAGAAGTAGAAGAATCTACACTAGAGCCTAGTCCAATTTATTCAATTCATTGAATGTACTAGATTCCAGAAATCTGCAACCTGCATCTAGATTACAACTAGATCAAGATTCGAGATTTTAGGAAAGGGGAAAACATTAACAAATGCGCCTGGTACTGAGTAAAGAGAGACCAAAACAATCTCAATAGATCTATCGTGACTATCACATGGCACATCACTTCGCCTACGTTCCGGTAACTAGAACTATACATAGATTAAACTTTGACACACGTCAAAGGTTGGGATGTGGCTGTCGAATCGGGAATGCGTAGGGACGACATGGAGCTGACCCCGTGACCCCGATGTGTTAAGGCGACTAAAATTTCATTACTGGTGAGTCGAGCGGACATAATTTTTAGACGTCATATTAAATATGTTTAAATCTGAAATTTCAATCTTGGGAGTCACCCCAGTATTGATGTAATTCCAGATTTCGAGTACTTGAATCACTCTTTTCCCTACAACCATCAGATTGGTCAAGAATAAATATTGTGATAATTACACCAGTCGTGCCTTCTTTGTTGCAGAATCTAGGGGACGTATTACCGTGAAAGCAAAGCAAGACTGCAAAAAAGTTAACTTGAAAGAGATTTTCACGTTTACTTTTCTTAATAAAAAACATTTTCAAACATTATGAAAACTAACTACAAGTCAATCAAAAGTGTGATTTTGAAAAACTATTCTTATCTATTTTTTCTCTACCAAAGTTTGATATTTCATGTTCTCGTGCATTTGATGTCTAAGTTCAAAACAGAGCTTGTGGATAAATGTAGAGGTGTTGGGTTTAGACACTTCCTGGTACAAGTACAAGTCTTGTAGGCGCTGATTGACTCACTACCAGCTTTGTTCTGGTGATAAATAATACGTATGCCATTAATTAGCTCCAAAGATGGGAACCCCTATCCCAAAAGCTCTTTTACTCTTTGAAAAAAAGTTTCATGCACTGATATGTATAGATTGTAATGTCACTGCTGGCAGACTACAGTGAAGATGGGATCACTTTGATGAATATTATGAGGAAGATGACAATGGTTATTAAGCGGAAGGAGGAAAATAGTAGTAGGAGGAAGAGGAGGAAGAAGGAAAAGAAAAAGAAGAAGAAGAAGAAGAAGGAGAAGAAGAAGACGAAGAAGAAGAAGAAGAAGAAGAAGAAGAAGAAGAAGAAGAAGAAGAAGAAGAAAGAAGAAAAAGAAGAAAGAAGAAGAAGAAGAAGAAGAAGAAGAAGAAGAAGAAGAAGAAGAGGGGAAAAGGGGGAGGGAAATGATAGAGCAAGGGACTTCTAGACTTATGGAAGCTCCAAAAATGAATCAAGATTTTCCAGAGGACAGCATGTCAAAAAAAAGTGAGCCTCGGGAAAAAAGGTTAAGGAGTAAAATCCTGATGAGAAAGGGGAATCTCAGAGGGAATTCTGGCCTGGTCAGCCAACACATAATTGTAACAGAAAAAGAGAAAACGAAAAGGTAACACAAAAAAGGCAACAATAAATCGAAGGAGAGACGAGTAATATATTCAATTTGGCAAATCCCCGGAGGTAGAAACAGGATAAAGTAAAGGATTGCTGGGTTCATCGAAGTACGGTGTGGCTTTATGTCACTGGGGTGATACGCTAGCCATGAACGAAATGAATGTAAACTCAAAAATGAGGCTGGCTAATGGTGCTCTGGTGAAACCACGAGTGGCCTAGCAAACTGATGGCGGATTTCAAATTGCTCCAGACGATATATTATTATGAAGATTAAAACGCACAGATCTGAACGTTAAACGACGCTGATACATCAAAGAACAACGAAATAGGGCAAAGAGAAGAAGCAAACCCAGAGGAACAGTAGTGGGAACCTAGAATAGAAACAGAGTAAGGAAAAAGAGCTAAGAAAGACATTAGAGTTCTAGGACTGACAGACTTGCGACTAAAGAGAGAAAGTTTGAGAATAATGGACAAATACGCCCTAATATGATATGTTATAGACTCATAAGAGAGGGCAGTCCACGGTGTTGGTTTCATCATACACCCGGAGATTTCAACTAGCGTTATCGGAATCTGAATGCATCTAAGAAATAATGATAAAAATCTGACCTATGACGGGAAGAGAAAATTTCAAACTTCATCTTTATAGCCTATAATAATATGCCCCATATAACGAAGAGAAAGAGTTGCGGGTGGAGGGGGGGGGGAGGGGGTGGACAAACTCTCTGACACACTAGACTCTATACCAGGTACAAAAAAATGCAAAATAGATTAGGATGATTTTAACGGCCACGTGGGAACGAGTTGATTACAATGGTAAAGTCCCTTTGGGACCTCACAGCCACATAGAAAAGAAAAAAAAAATATGTAGAGCAATGTTGGCACATTGCACAGCACGCACGGTTGATAATGCCTCGATCCGTATTATAATAGCAGTTTTTAAACTAGGTGCAGCTAATATCCACAAGGACAGTACCTTCCAAAAATTGTCCAGAAAAGTACGTAAGCCCTTTTGCATCCTAAAGTTAAGGTTGTGTTTGATGGGATCATAATGAAGGGAGTAGAGTCGAATTTGATTGAGAAAATAATGACCGCTTTTTTTTTTTAAAGAGCATGTTTTATACATCTCGGAAGGTAGGAAAAACCTCTTTCTACTTTAGTTGTGTTCATTTATCAAGAAAGCTGTATAGATTGCTTCCTCAAAATGCTTTTTTTCACATACCATACCATTTTCTCTGCTCTCTTTCTTAATACATCACAAAAGTTTCTTTCTCAAGATATTAGCAGCACCTAGTCTCTCTCTTTCTCTCTCTCGCTCTCTCTCTCTCTCTTTCTATCTCTCTCTCTCTCTCTCTCTCTCTCTCTCTCTCTCTCTTTCTCTTTTTTTCTCTCTCTTTCTCTTTGTTGACATGACTAAATTGAAAGTAAATTTGTTGATAAATAGGTGAACAAAACAGGTTTGAAGTAGATAAACAAATTCAAATCAAGCCGCCGTCTTCGCAGGCACCGAACCATATTTACATTTTAACAATAATTTCAAATCCCCCAACTAAACATTGAAAGCAAATGTTGGCTCTGTAGGGCTTGTAATAGCCGAGACAGAACTTTTGTGGTGCACATCAATCAAATACGGACTAGGCCTTGCTCGAAGAAAATGAAGAAAATAAATACGATGATAAAGAAGCAATCACGGCACACGTACGGAGGAAAACTGCCAAATGTATGTAGGAAGAGAGCCAGATAGTTTTTTATAAAGGACAGAAATCACGGCGATTGCTAAAAGAACCACAAGACCCAACAGCTCTGACTACTTATTGCAAAGGTAAACAAAATCAATGACCTCAAGAAGATCAAATGCAGATGACACGACTACTTCTAGGATCTTTTAAATATAAGAAGCAAACAACCAAACCAGAAACCCTTCCGACCAGAGTTCCGGAGGAGAAATAACCCACTATGCTGAAATCGATAATCCAGGGGTCAATCAACAAAAGTCCAGTTAACGAGGCAGCAGCCATTGACACACTATAACAATAGAACTCACCCAAGCAGAGGAAGAAATAGCAATGAAAAGAAAAACCAAGAAGACTAACAAAAAGTTACTTCTGTTCTCAACTAATAGAAGAAGAAACACCGGAAAGAAAGACTGCAGAATGTACTGTCACTGTCTCGCTATTCCGCCATGTTGTAAAATGTATGCAAAACCATCATAGAAGAAAGCAATACACGAAGTGGGGCCCTTTCTGAGTGAAATGCAAATGACAGCTCAGCAAAAAGACATTTGACTTTGAGTACAACAGAGAGTTGGACACTTGTTAGGTGGATCAAGAGAAAAGAAATGCCAGAGTAAACAGAGAGAGAAACATCGGGAGTACTAGAAAAATGCGCTCAAGAGGGGCAACTGCCAGACAAAGTCAGATCTATTCTCTATCAGCATGAGCCTGGTGCGCACACTAGATGGGTGTACCGTTGGTTAGAATTCAATCCTGTTTACAGGTTGGAGACTTCACTTGAAGGAAACACAATAATAATAATGGTAATAATAATAATAACAATAATAGATGGGCATTGAGGGGCTGGTGGGGCACCTATAAATAGATTGCTTCCTCAAAATGCTTTTTTTCACATACCATACCATTTTCTCTGCTCTCTTTCTTAATACATCACAAAAGTTTCTGTCTCAAGATATTAGCAGCACCTAGTCTCTCTCTTTCTCTCTCTCTCTCTCTCTCTCTCTCTCTCTCTCTCTCTCTCTCTCTCTCTCTCTTTCTCTGTTTCGGGGTAAAATTATGCAAATTGGAGTTATTACATATTATAGTACCTGGACATTTCCTGAACAATATCCAGAAGCGTATGTAAGCCTTGCTACACCCTATAACTGTGTTTTTTAAAGGTTTTGATGCGAAAGCACATGTTTTACAGTCTTTTTGTTACCTTTATCGGCTGTTTTTCACAATTCTATTTTTTCACACGTTATCCCATTTTTCTGCTCCCTTTCTAGTTCAATTTCAATGTAACTTTCACTGAATACCAACAACACCTAGTTCTAAATTTTGGCTCATTAAAGTTTTGATTAGTAAAGTAGTTTTTTATTTATAGGCTTAGAAAACAAGGGAATAAAATGGGATAGAAAAAGGTATAAAAAATCCAACACGGTTGCCGTTTCCATAGCAACCAATTCACAATATTCTTTTTGAACTATTGGATTCAAATTCCCAATTACAAACAATGTCCCAAGGCAAATATGGGCACTCTATGCCTTGTAATAGCCTTAAAAGACCGCCCAGCCCTTAAACTGCGCGTTTCCATATTGAAAAAAAGCTCAATGCCCATTATATGAATAAAAATATCACACATTAAAAATCAATGGTCATGTGTGTGCGTAAAACATAGTATTATGCATATTACGTATATGTATAAACATTTCTATGACCAAAAAAATATTCTCGCAATGAGCCTTGCTAATATAATTGACTTTCACCATAATTTTGCTCTCTCCCTCTCTCTCAAACACACACATACTAACACACACAGGTAGACACACACACACACACAAACATAATAATATACACGCATTTAGACAAACAGGAAGACAAACACAAGCTTACAAAGATACACACACACACATGAGTACACAAACACGTGTACACACTCTCTCTCACAAACACACAGACACAGGCACACACATAATACATGCACACACACACACACACACACACACACACACACACACACACACACACACACATACACACACACACATTAACACACACACTCTCTCTCTCTCTCTCTCTCTCTCTCTCTCTCTTTCTCTCTCTCTCTCCCTCTCTCTTCACTTATTTCTTCACTTCCCTGTCTTTTTGTCACTGCTTCAAGATCAATTACACCCCATCCCACCTTAACTTTCTCATTAATACTTTTTTCTCGCTTCATGTCTCTCTCTCCTCTTCTCTCTCACTGTCTGGATCACGCTGTCTGTTTGTTTCTCTCCCACTCTGTCTCTGTTTGATTCTCTCTCTCCCCCTCTCTCTCTCTCTCTCTCTCTCTC
>NW_004797346.1:851716-853089 GCF_000002075.1 Aplysia californica
CTCTCTCTCTCTCTCTCTCTCTCTCTCTCTCTCCATCTCTCTCTCTCTTTCTCTTTCTCCCGCTTTCACTCTAGTAATTTCTATCTGTCAAAAACACATCTAGCCAGCACCTGCATAATATTGACTTGTTAAATGTAGAAATTGCTTCCAAACGTTAGCACTTGAATTATACCAATATTGGACGAGACCGTGGGGATTCAGACACAAGGTACTTGATTTGGGAGTTTGAGGTAGCTTCTCTTGAGGCGAATCGATACAATATTAAGTGTAAATTGTGCCCTCTTAACTAGGGTTCGGGGATCCTGTGTCAGAATCTCGGCTAGTTTAATAGAACGCGAAAATAATATTCGGGGTAAATGATCAGGGAGTAGAATGCTGCATTTTTAAAGTTCATTATCTACTTGATAACTTGCAACCTACAACCCGCTTACGAATACCCCAACATACCTGCAACTACACTGTCTTCCCACTTAGCTTCCCTCGACACTTTTCTTGGCACGAAAGAATAGGCTGATACCAATAATGTCACCTTAGCAGAGACTGTGCCCGCCTTTTCGGAATTTCACGATGACCGTAAAGATGGTTCCAGTAGCGAACGGGATAGACGATGCCCACGTCCCTTGTCACTGATTGGAGTAGAGGAATATAGGACTAACGCTAATATCATTTAAACGCAATCCCACATCGTCACTCATCACCACCATTTTTTCTAAAATCGCCATTGCTCTCAGATCAATGACTTACATCTATAATCCTTGAATCTCTATGTAACAGTTACTTGCCATACTAAGTACGCACGTAATACTCTTTTGGGCACTATCATATGCACTTTTTTTTTACTAATCAGGTGGCGTCAATCTCATATAAATGGGCAAGCGATAAAAAATAGAAAGATGATTATGGCGTAGGGATGTTTGTTCATGCACCAGAAGATTAAAATAAAGCAAGATCTTTAGGTGCCACAATGATGGGGGACAGTAAAAAAGGGGGTAGGGGGTGATGCGGATACATTTTGTTTGGGTTGTTAACGTCATCATCGTGGAGAAAAATACTGACTTCACGATTCCAGTAAATATTTTGTGTACCATAGAGTGAGTGGCTAATGAGACAAACAAAGCTATCTACCATCGTAATGTTTGCAATAGAATGTAGTCATTGCCTCGTTGCTTCACGTTCCTGAATAGCATACTCCATGTGGGAGGGATGATAGGACAGAACGTTGCTGATTAATTACGACGGCTATGAATGTAGGACACAGAGACAACTGTAGTCTCTGTGGATATACAGATAGATAGATAATTAGATAGATAGATATATAGCTAGATAGATAGATTGATAGATCGATAGATGTATCGATCGATAGATTGATATAT
>NW_004797346.1:853403-856741 GCF_000002075.1 Aplysia californica
AGACAGACAGACAGACAGACAGACAGACAGACAGACAGACAGACAGACAGACAGAGACAGATAGATAGAACATCCATAAGCGTTTAATCAGGTTAACAGTAATTTTCTATTTCTTCCCTGGATTCGTGACTTCCAAGCAGGAAACTATCAACTATAATATACCAAGGAAATTTCCATTTCTAGTATATAATAATAAACTCGGACAATAATATGTCATGTGCCGTGCAGGTTTTTGATAACGTTCAACTTCTGACCCGATTGGCCAGGAGTTTTCTTCAATCTATAACTGTACTGTGAGTTCGAAATAGCTTCTCATTATCTCTTGAACCTTCAGATTAGGATTCAAAGGAGAAAAAAAAGCTATGAAACAGTTTTATAAATCAAGGGTGAGGTCTCTTATTTCGAAGGCTTTTCAGTGTTTGTGTATGCTTATCGGTAAAACAGCCCCTTCTAAAATCCCAATGAAAAACAAACAAACAAAAAAACAACAACCAACCAACAAACCAACAAACCAACCAACCAAACAAACAAACAAACAAACAGACAGACAAACAAACAGACAAACAAACAGACTAGAAAACAAGATATCTGGAGGAACTTTGTCAAGTATCGAGTATCAGCGGCAGGACTTTCTTTATCATCAAGTTTTCAAGCACCTTGGAAGCGAAAACCGCGTGCCAGATTGAGTATGCAGCGTACAGTGAACACAAGTCACCTGAACTATAAAACTAGTAATATAATTCTGGTGTTATCGAATTTTGTGTCACCTATAATATACTCTCCAGACCTATAACTATAAACAAAAGTAGCATTCCATATTCCTAAATTCACATTGAAGCCGGATTATCATGATTTAGAGCTTGAAAATTTGTAAATGTTTCGGCTAATAGGTATCGTTATAAGATACTAACGATTTTAATCAATACTTTTTAATTCCCCATTTTTCAAAAAGAGAGAGCTTGAGCTGTTTATCAAAGCTGCATGGATAAAATCAAACGCCAATCCCAAAAGTATTCATTGAGGAAGAAAATAAAGGGCGGAAGGGGTGGGGATGGATGAGGCAGTGGCTAAAAGTGGCAAGTGAAGGCCACGTACCAAAAAAGCCGAAACGACCCAGAAACGGCAGGGGGCAATTTGGTCTGTTTGTTTTCGGCATGCGTGAACAGGTTAATGATTAATTAAGGATCGCAAGGCGGGAATATCAAACCATGAATGATATTAAAAAATACAGTAAAATAACTAATATGCATTTAAACCAGTGGTTCAAGCGTAGACTTGACTAATTTTAAGGTGCGGATCACGAATATGTTATTACATTTTTCATAGTAACTTAAAGTTAGAAATTTTTCTGAGCTCTGCCTGGGCTATGGCTGATGAGTCACCATTTGACCCAATTTGATTTCTACATGCGTGCAGTTATGTTTAAATCGTAACTGACTAATAAGAAATAAATTACGGTATTTATTTCTTAATTGAAAATCCATGCAAAGTCCCCAGTAAAGGACAAGAAGATTTTCACCTGCGCCTGCTTTTTTTTAAAGGATGCTCATATTTAATATCTTACAAAACAAATACATACATACACCCTGTGGACTCTCGTGGTATAGAGATTACGTGCTTGTTTCTCGTTCAATAGGTCCTATGTTCGAAACCTGACAGCGACGGTACGTTTTCTTCTCTAAAATGTTCTCCTTTCACCTCCCCTCCTGCTCTTTAACTATGTTCTATTGTCTGCTTCCGTCTCGTCTTTCAACTCTTTCTGCAAGTTCCTACTGCTATTCTTTGGCTCCTTCTTACAGCTGTCTTTCAGCCACACCCCTGATTTTTGGTAGGTAAAATCTAATACCTAGCCTTCTCGGATAGGGACGAACAATCTACGAAGCCCCGTGTGCGCGTTGTGTAAATTAATTTAAATCGAGAATCCTGGTCTTTCTGCTGAGATGTATTCCACTCTACCCGGGCTAGCCCCGACAGTCAGGATCGGAAGCATGCCTCCTATATTATTAACATTGTGTCTATAGGGGCGTAAAAGACATACATTAGAAACACACACTCTATTATACATGAGTACTCGCTCAAGGGATTCGGAAGGAAGGAAAATAAAGCGAATTAACTTACAAAGCAGCTCCCCACCAAAATGATACGCACAATTACAGTCAGGTACACGCTCGAACACAAGCCTCAGAATCAGGCCGCAAACGATTTTTTGTTCCTTAAAAAGTGGGTCAGTTAAATTATTTTATCAACCGGCCAGTTCAGAATGGATCGAAACGAAATTTAGGGCATTGACCGATTATGGCCTTTGAACTTGGGGAAAAAGGTAAAGTGCTTTCCCGACATGGTAATGTTCTAGGATTAAAATCTTTGAATTGGCTCCTGTCACTTGCAAACGCTCCCCCAGCCAAAACTGCCCACACATTCCAGCCAAAAATTGTCCTGGCTTTACGACTTGAATAGGAAGCGCAGCAATGTTCGTGTCTAGGATGTTGCCTTTCACTACCTTTTCTCAACCTTGAATACTACTTCAAAAAGAAAAAAAACAATTACAAAATTTTAATTCGTTTAGGAAGTATTCAACAAACCATTTTGTAGAGCTATTATTTGCTAGCATGGATGCAAAATAACAACACATTTCCATAAAAAATAAGCGATTTATTAACTGTATAAGACATGTCAGCGTCAGCAAAATTCAATATGGCCTCCGTCTCTACGTCAACGCGACTTTTTCTAAAATTTACTTGCAGATTTCTAGCCTCTATATTATCATTACGCTTTTTATATGTGTTAAAACGCCCAGTGTATCTCTTAACGCCATCGGGCATTTAAGTGTTTGGAAAGATACCCATTCTGAGGAAAGTAGGATATTAAATTGAAAGTAAGCATACCTCTTCAGATTATAAAAAGATAACAGTAAGTTTTTGCCTGCGTATATTAAAACACTCAATGGCCTTGGTATTTTTAAAGTGTTTTCTACAATCTTTTCCAACAAAACCAAAAAAACAAACTCTGTGCAGTGCCCACTCCGACGCATTTCCTTCCTTTTTCCAAAGGGCGCAATATCAAAACGTAATATCTCCAAGTCATTGCCAGATTCTTTCCCCAACCAGTGGACGAACAGGACATTGATTTCACGCTCCAAGTAATGTCTTCCAGAGTTTCCCTTGGGCCTCCTGTGGTATAAAATCTGCAAAACTACATAGCATAAATCCTCTTGGCGCCTGTGAGGACGGTAGCTACAGGCGTCTAGGATAATAATCGAGGAAAGGAAGAAAGGAATGAACGAAAGCGAGAGAGAGAGAGAGAGAGAGAGAGAGAGAGAGAGAGAGAGAGAGAGAGAG
>NW_004797346.1:861807-868931 GCF_000002075.1 Aplysia californica
TATGTATGTATGTATGTATGTATGTATGTATGTATGTATGTATGTATGTATGTATTTATGTGTGTATGTATTTATGTATGTATGTATGTATTATTTTATTTGATTTAGTTCTTCTAATTCCTTTTTTAAATATATTATATTTCCTGCTTCTTGTAGAACTAGTTGTTTGGCGAGTTCCATTCTGTATTCGAATTGTTGTTGTCTATTTCTTCTACGTCTACTTACTTCTTTCGCTTTGGATATTGTGTCTAGTTTGATGTGTTTTAAGTTGTCCCATGTTTCTCTAGCATTATTAGTTTGTAGTCTTTGTGTGTGTTGATTGATCGAGTTCGTGATCATGGTTGTGTATTCTGTGTTGTCGAGTAGTGTGTTGTTAAACTTCCGATGTGGTGATCTTCTTGGTTCCGTTTTATTTGTGTTGATTGTTATTGCTCCTTTATGGTCCGTGAATGTTAATGTGTAGTCTAAATGTAAGCATTGTGTGATTGTATCTGTGTTGTGTACATAGATTTGATCTATTCTGGCTCCTCTATCTATTCCTACTGTGCTGTGCGTTGTATCGTTAGTGAGTGCGTGTGTTTCTCTATAACTATCTGTTAGATTGTGTGTGTCGATTATTTGTTGTAGTGCTATTCTGACTTGTCGTCCTTTTCCTATTTTTGTTCCTACTATATCTCTGTCGTCTAAAGTGAAGTTGAAGTCGCCCGCAAGTATGAGTTTTGTGTTTGGAGTTACTTTGTGTGCTTTTTAGCTCTTCGTAAAAACTTGTTCTGGTGTTCGGAAGGACTGGTGCATTAATGTTTACTAATTTGTAGTTGTACGATTCGTCGGTTATTGTTGCGGTGGTTATTCTACCAGACTCATTATTTGTTGTATGTTGTATGATCTGCCATCTATTAGATGTTTGTAGTATGGCTGTTCCTCTAGAGAATTTACCTAGACTAAATATTCCTTTACTGAGTCCAAGTGAGTGTGTGTACGATTTTGCTCGGTAGTTGGTGCTTATTATATTTGTTTCTTGTAAAAACAGAAAATCTGGTTTGTGAGTAGTAATGAGGTGTGTTATTTGGGGCAGCTTTCCAATCGTACCTCTTGTGTTCACTGTCAAGACTTTCAAATCATTTCTCCTGTGATGTTCTGTGGAATTGAAAACTGAGAGAGAGAAGGAAAATCTTTTAATTTAGAAAAATTCGGATTCAGTGTCTGCTGTTTCCATGTGATCTGTTATGTGGGCTGTTCTGGATTGTTTCTTGCGTCTGACCTGGTCACTGTTGTTGTCATCATTCATGTCACCCAGTACTTTATATTTGTTTTGTACTATGCCAATCGATGTCCTTTTCCTGTCCGTCGTCGTCGTTTTATTTGTTATTCGTCTTTTTTTCTTATAACTTTTGGGCGATTGTTTGATATTTGATTTTTTTGGTTTGTCCATAATCTCACTCTCAGTCGCCCAGTTCAGACTTTCGGGTTCTATGTCGTCATCGAACAAGTCAGTTATTTGACTGAAAGTTGGTGTTAGTGGTGAGGTGGGTCTGTTGTGGATGACGTGTGTTGTGATTTGTCTGTTGGGGGAGGGGTGATGGGCAATGGCTTGTGCGATGATGTGGTCGGATATGTTAGGGTTGTTGTTGTTGGTGTCGATGCAGTGGTTGGAGCTTTCCTTGTAGTGGGACCTGTTTTTGGTGTGGCTGGTGGCAAAGAAGGTCTTGATTTGTTGGGTCTAGGTGAAATAGGTTTCGGAGATACAGTTTTGGTTGTTATCTGTTGTTGCAGCGGTGCAGGTGTTGTTGGGGTCGGGAGTAAGGGTATTTTTGGGGTATTTCCATGGTTCTGTTTGACTGGTTGTCGTAAAGCATTGCTGTATGAGTTTACTGCTGTTGAGGTTTTTGGCGGAGGTGGTAATTGTGTACTGCGCTTAGTTCTT
This sequence comes from Aplysia californica, assembly GCF_000002075.1. Classification (NCBI taxonomy): domain Eukaryota; kingdom Metazoa; phylum Mollusca; class Gastropoda; order Aplysiida; family Aplysiidae; genus Aplysia; species Aplysia californica. Next base: position 863,732 of record NW_004797346.1, read on the forward strand.
GGGCAGTTGTTTGACCAGTGACCGGGAGCTCCACATGAGTAACAGGCCACTGGACGTCCCGGGGTAGTTACCAATACATCTATTATTTCCGGTTTCATGTCGTTGTTGTTTTAGTGCTATTTGGACGTAATGATTAATGTCCTCCTCCTTGTACTCAGCGAGTACTAAATATTTATCTGCATTGTTGTGTTGTCGTTGTGGAATTATTTTCATTTGTTTTGTTTTGTCTAAAAAGGTGTGTAGGATGTCTTCTACCACATCTGGTGGGAAGGAAAGAGTAACCCAGGACAGGAACAGTCTTTTTTATTTCTCTATATGTCTTCTGTATGGATGCATGTGTGTAAGGGTCGATCTGGAATTGTTTGTCGAGTAGGAGTGTTTCTGGAATTGTGTTGTCTAGTGTGATATTTATTTTGAAAAAAATTATAGTTCTGTAAGTACTGATGTTTCATCTTGTAACCCAAACCTTGGGGTAATTTCGTTCTTCATGCGTGTATTGTCGATCCTCCCTGCTCCCTTCCCTGTGAGGCTTAACGTGTGCGTACTGCGTACCGGCGAGGCTTAACGTGTACGTGTCTTCCTGGTGTTGAGTTAGATCTGGTCTGTCAGTATATGACAGTGGAGTCGGAAATTTCAAGATCAGTTTAGGTCGGGTCGGGTGTCTTTCAAGTTGGAGACTGGTTTCTGTGGAATAGGGATAAATAGGCAAGTGATAAATTAATTTGTCATGTGTGATGTTGACGGCCGATCTTGAACTTCCATCAATTTACTCAGGAATTATGCCTTGGTTATAATTACCCCATCAGTTTATTTATGATGAATATGTAAAAGGAACAATATCTACAAAACAGGTTAGATTATTTACATGTTACAGAATACATGGCTTCAATAATGATTGACACTCACTCGTCTCAGTGATTCTCACGTAGAATAATACAGCACCAGGCTAATGGTAAACGTTGGTAAGGATATAAAATACAAACATGACGTATTATAATACTGAAAATGAAATAAAAAACAAACATGGAATTGTTTCTATAAAGGGGAACAACTTAATGGCCCATGACCGGATAAGGGAATGAACTACGAGCAGGTCTAATTATTTCCGGTACATGAATGTATGTATGTATGTATGTATGTATGTATGTATGTATGTATGTATGTATGTATGTATATATGTATGAAATTGAAAACTAAGTAAAAACCCGACACGGATTAAAAAAACAGCGTATTTAATTAACTTTAGGCTAAGTCTTTATAGAAAGTTGATACAATTCTCTCCATAAACGATACAAGCAAAAAATTAGATGGGATTAGCCCCTGTGCAGCCGATATTAAGTTTCCTTGGAACCAGTCCTGGATAATTTTCGTCATCTGCTTAGTATAATAAGGTGAGCTTGATTTGTTAGCCTCTTCCATCAGCTCTGTTCTGTATATTTATGAGGGAAGGGGTTGGGCATGGGGTTGGTTGGATGGTTTGGGGTTGTAGTATTGATGTTGGCTGTTTTAGTTCGTTTTATTCTTCTCATTGAAAACTTGCAGGTAATCCAACAACATAATCACAAGCATGTACTTAGTTTTCTGAATACTTAAATCTATTAATAAAAACCGTACCATAGCTCAACTTAGTCACAAAGTGGGTAATCAAATAACCGGTATCGTAGTGGATTTCCAACGTTTGTTTCATCGTTATTAAATTCCAAAATGTTAGGAACTTCTACGATATTTTTCATAGTAAGCGAGCCTACCTTACGAGGTCATTACAAATGACAGGAACTATCAATGAATGAAAGGAATGTAAGTTGATAAATAGAACAGTCAAGAGATCGAAGTGTAAGTACATTATAGGTATGAATGTAGGTAGGTATTTCGGTTGGCATGTAGGTAGGTAGATAGGCAGGTATATGTATGAAGGTAAGTAGATGGACAGGTAGATAGGTCAGGGACTAATTAGGAAATGAATTTGTGCGATATCAATTGGATAGAAAGGAGAGTGGGTAGGTGTATAGGTAAGGTAAGAGGATAGATGGGAAGATACACGAAAAGGCTGACATTGAATCTGTACTGTATGTGTGAGCTTGACCATTGGTTTTGTTCTTAATTTTCCTTCAAGTTTTAAAACAATGCTTAGCTTATATGGAAATCCTGACACTTTACCGTCCACCTCTTTAAGAAAGTGAGTAATTTACCCAAACAATTGCCATATGTTGCCCCAGGGGAAGCGGCTACATACTTCCTTATTCCTTTTTGTGCACATACTTCCTGTAGCCTCATCTCGCCACCGTCTCTACCCCTCCCCCCCTCCTCCCTAGAATATCTGTCTGATACCGTGACACTAGTCCGTGACGGATATACAGTGGTGTCCAAAAGAAACCTGAACATGTATTTACCTAATAATCGTGTTAAAGCCGCGTATTACACACTCATGCAGCAAACCAATTTAAAACTAAAACATTCTGCATAATCTGACACATTGATCTTTCATCTACAAACAAATTCGCCTCAGATGTCAGATTTGATAATTGTGTGTGAACTCAAAGAAACTCAAAAATGTGTTTATACATGTATTTAGGTTAGCAAGCATTAGTTGAATGGACGTTTACTGCAAAGCAAATGAGTGTAGTGTATTTTTGTCGGCAATGTATGATATTTCATTTCGATTATTTGAAACCTATTGGAAAACAGGACGGTTGCGAATAGCATGCAGAATTTCGACGTAACTTTACATGTCCTCATTTGCTTAGATTATTCATTACAACAGTTTAAAAATGTTGAGGGGTTAGTGTTTTGCTGTAATTAGTGAAAAAAATGTTATGCAAAATTGAGTCTTAGGGGGTCTGATATATTTGACATGACTTTGAGTATATCTGGGACAGTGCAGGTTTAGGGGGAACAAAAGCAGCAATATTGTCAATGCCTTGCAGAACATAGAAAGCTGTATTCAATTGCCATAATGCCACTTTCTCTTTCTGTAGGAAACGGTAGCCCATAGCCAGCAGACTAAAAAATAGTAATAATAATGTGCAAGAATACCTACCCCACTTGGCAAGACGAACACGTTAAAATTCATAGGAGACGAAAGTTCTTTTTTGAAACTTCCGAATTGGAACAGGAGAAAACATAAAAAAATACAAACAAAAGCGAAAAAGCAAAAAACAAAATAAAAAACCAATCCGCCTCTTCCACTCTCCCCGATAACTTAAAACACGTCTGACAAGGTCTATTGAATTAATACCAGACATTAGACATTTTATCCTTCTCAGCCTTGACAGTCAGGATTGATGCCATGCCTCCTAAATTGTATTAATTGTATCGAAAGGGTGTTGAAGTCCCTACTTTAAAAAAAGTACCGATAGTTGAAACCAAATAATAATATAAAAATTGATGTAGTGTTTGGAGTAAGCTTTATTTTTCTACTTTCTATTGCATACGACAATTTAGCTTCTCACTCAGAATGACGCAAATTTGTCGTGTCTGCCGAGGAAGTCGACATAAAAACTATTCGTTTGTTCGACAGTACGTGCACGGATGCTCACTTTGATAATGACCATCATACAGTATTTTTTCGCTTAGCTTGCGTAATCCCCACCAAGTTTGGGACGTGTGAGTTGTTAATGTGTCCTCTTGCTGCAAAAACACGAAGTAATGGAAACAAGATATCCAAGACGGTCCATGAGATATAATTTTGACTAGTATGCTATGAGAGATTTGGGTCGCCGACTAAGTGCTTAATCCATCGATAGGGTCTAATGAAGCGTTGTGAAACACTGTTTTATTTGAATGTTCAAGAATGATCACCATAATTGTCATCAGTATATTATATGCATACTAACAATATATATTTTTAAATTTTATTTTGGTTTGTCTGTTGAAATTGAAAGGTAAATTAAGCGAAATTCTACTGGGGGGGGGGGGGGGGGAACTATTATGCAGGAACTACGTGCCACTATTTAAAACAGTTAAGGCATGAAACATTTTATAAATATATTATAATATTTACATACATATCATTCTTTATACGTACTTACTGACATACTCTATCCCTATACCGTCAAGTACATAAGGCGGCGAGCCTTCGACGCCGCGCTTGCATGTCCCTGCCCACGTCCTCCAATTTCGGTAAATTCAGGCCTTGGGGGATTGCCATCCCTTATTGTGCCACAAGAGCTTCCCGTTGGATTTCCAAGTTTTCTTTTTTCAGTTGGTTTTCCAATACCATGTCAGGTAGGGCTATCTTGTCTTCAGCATTCTGATAACATGTTCTTAATATATAAATCTTCTCCTTTTTATGGTTGTGTTGATATTTTCAATTCCAGCTCTTTCCAGCACTTCATTATTTGTAATAAATTAGTTCCAAAAATTTTGTTTGGAAGCCTTTTTAATTTTCGTGAAATTGTTTTGTTTGTTTTCCGTATCTCGGAACCAAAAGTCAATATAGCCAAAATGTTGCTATTATATAACAATGAATTGATCTGTGACTTCCATAGTTTTAAATTTCACAAGAGCAATCAATGTTTTTTAAAGTCTTTAGTAAGCGTCGTCAAGGCATTCTGCAGTTTTAGATATACTTGAATATACTGATTGCTGCAAGGGCTTCTCCATTGAGAGTGAATGGCGTAGTTTCTGATGATAGGCGTAGTACTTCTGTTCTAGATACATTTTTTATAAGGCCAACCTTTTCGGCAGTTTTGTTAGTTTAAAAAAAATGAATTTCATATACTGTAGTGTTTAATAGACAGATGTTATCTGCAAAATCTAAATCTCCTAAATATGTGCCATTTCTCCATCCAATGCTTGTTTCAATTTATTTTGCTCTGTCTCTTTACACAGTCAATCACAATTCCAAAACGTACAGGTGATAATATACAGACTTGTCTAGCATAATAATATATATATATATAAGTATACATATACACATTGTAATATTTATATGTTTCACCCTATGTTGAAAAGCTTAGATAATTAGTACATTGACTTTTTTTGTACATTTTTGTTAAGGCTCGCTTTTGAGTTAGAGTCATACAATTTGTTTTCGTTCAAGCAGTGTCATTTAGCCCTACAACGGACTGTCTGTCTGTCTGTCTTTCTATCTGCATGTCTGTGTGTCTGTCTGTCTCTCTCTCTCTCTGTCTCTCTCTCCGTCTCTCTGTCTCTCTCTCTCTCTCTCTCTCTCTCTCTCTCTCTCTCTCTCTCTCTCTCT
>NW_004797346.1:870230-872951 GCF_000002075.1 Aplysia californica
GAGAGAGAGAGAGAGAGAGAGAGAGAGAGAGAGAGAAAGAGAGAGATACTATATGTTTGGGAAACAACCAGTCACTTTCCATATATTTAACTGAATGCTTGCATATCATCTGATATCATTCCATCATTGATGATCTGTTGCTCTCTTCAAAATGTTGCTGAGAGTCTTTCTACTGATTGTGAGAAAGCATATGTGGTTGAACGTTCTTCTGTACTTTCCGGCAAGGATGCCAGATTTTCCGCTTCCTTTCTGTACTCCCAAAACTATCATCCCCTCCATGGCAGTACAGGCCTCTGCCACCTTTTCTTCCTGTTCTATCAGTTTGGCAGAGAGACATTTCAGGATCTCGACCTTGTCTGGTTGAACCGTGCTGTCAACTGAGGTGGCCTCACCAGCCAGTCTGTCGGCTTTTTCATTTCCTTTAACGCCTGCTTGGCCGGCGCAGAAAATTCACGTGAGCGATATTATTGGCGTTTCTTTGATCAAATGATATAATGCTATTATCAACTGTTATCTGAAATTGCTGCATTTACATCTTGTGTTTACAAAAAAACCCACCTCATTGTATCGCATCAGTTGAACTTACAGATTTACACCTGATCAAAGTGGAAATCCTGGGACAGTCAGTTTGTTGGGATCTTTTTCAAAAGCCACTGACGCGACATGTGTCGTGAAACGTGAACGTTCAGCTTCATTACGTCACACTCCATAGGTCTCCTATTGTGAGTTTGCCAGTGATATCTATTCTCACAGCCTACTTCAAAGCGCTTCTTTTTTAACATGTCGACATAAAAAACAAAGATTCGGCGGTGTATGAACAAGATTACTAAATCTCTCTTGACTGCTTGTTATCGTTGAGCATATATATATATATATGTATAATATTCTGTTAGATCTGTGAGCGATGACTTACTTTTTATAATCATCGAGATCGGTACTTGAGAATACGATCTGCAAATAAGAAACTGAGGCAGAAAGGGTGGAAAGAGTTCAAACATTGTTTTCTTTTAAGTATTTCACCCGAAGATTGCGATGGCTGGGCCAAGTCAAGAGAATGGACGACAACCGGATTCCGGAGCAACTTCTCTATGGAGAACTTGCCCAGGGAAAGAGACCAAGAGGAAAACCGAAATTGAGGTAAAAAGACACCTGCAAAAACAGCTTATCTAAACTTGGAGTAGATGTTAGCATCTGGGAAGAAATAACTGAAGACAGGAAAACATGGAGGGAAATGATAAAGGAACTAACTATAATGCTAGAGAGCAGCTTTAGAAACAACCAGGCTGAGAAGCGCCAACGACGAAAGGAAAACAGCGGAAATACAGAGCTTCGATCTACGACACTGACATACAAGCATTGCGACAGAATCTGCGCTTCAAACATAGGAAGAATTCGCCATGAAAGAAGCTGCATGAAGAAAACCTTGAGACCATCTTACTATATATATTATATATATATATATGTATAAAGATATATATATTTCACCCGAACAGCAGTTTTTGGATTTAATTGACGCTTTGGTTTGAATACGAATACTTGGTTTCAGTGGCAAATTTGACGTGCTACAAACCTCAAGTTCCGTATTTTGTCATAAAATAATACGTGAAAGACGTCAGTCTGTTTACTTTCAACGACGTTGCAACATTGTGGGAGTAATATGATATATGTTAGTTGGATCAGCAATGTGATCCCATGAGCAAGGTTTGATGCTTCTAGTATTGACGGCATTGACATTGAAGGGTGCTGTTTAAAGGTTTCCCAGGGAAGATCAGATTCTTGCGTTGTGAAACAAATTCTTTGTAACCTTGGCAAAAAAGTTAACTTTTATATTGGAAGTTGTTCTTATGATTTTACGCAGAAAGGAGATGACGCAAGGGTTTGGAAGGATGGAATGGGCGTGGGGAGCGGGTGGGGAGGGGTACGGAGGCGGTCGATACTTGTTTTTCTTTTTGGAACCGTTGTCTGACTTCAGTGTGTTTACTTTTTGTTTGGGTCAAGAGAGCAGAAAACAGATTATTCTATTTGCAAAGGAATTTTGGTTTGGCTTTCAAGTGCCCGAGGCCTTGAGATGCAAATCTTTAATCAAAGCTGTTGTTTATTCTCTGCCAAGATTTAGAAATGCCCCACATACTGCTCCAACAAGAGATACATGGGGAGAGAGTATTGATCACCCACGCTCCCTGGTTGGATTCTCATGGCTTCTTTTGTAATATATCCCCAGACGGAAAATCAATTGATCAGCTATTCCTTTAGCATCTGCAATGAAAAATAGGTTTGCACCCTTCAGATATGCAACAGAAAAATGTTATGGGTCAAGGGAAAAAGCTTCTGTTTGCACTTTATCGTTGCACTTACTCGTTATCAAAGCGCATCTTTTCCAGTGAGGGAGATGCTAAAATCTAAAGAGGATAAAGAGCAAGCTGAGTTTTTACTTTGGAAAGATACTCTAGATAAAATGTCTTATCGACAATTTGACGGAAATTAAGATAAAAGCTATAAGCGTTCTTGATCCGTGAGGGACATTTTGGGTGGATAAATGAAGAACATGACGGAGTCCGATGTTCATGAATTTCAACATAGAATTAATAGAAGCGAACTTTTCGATAGCTAGCAATTGTAAAGTACTCCAGACTGAGCCATAGGTTTTTACCTTTTTCCACCGTTATAAGAAATGTGTTGAGAACCAGTTCACAGCTGCACAGGTTATAAGAGACGTGACAC
>NW_004797346.1:874562-879826 GCF_000002075.1 Aplysia californica
AGAGAGAGAGAGAGGGAGAGAAGGGAGAGATGAGGGAAAATTAGCAAGGCAAAATTAATTAATTTAGTCAATCTGTGTTAGTGTGGCTGTATAGATATAATTGTCTGTGCGAGCCAAGGCAAGTGTGTACAATGTTAATGCGGAGCAATCGGACGTTGTTCTGTGGGAACTGGGAAGATCAACGAATAAAAATCGGGCGCCTTAATCAAATAACTACGTCATTGATATTCTGACTTGCGAGAGATAATTACTTTCAAAATATGTGCACACGATATATGTACATTGTTATGTATGTACTGCTATGTTTACAGTCTGAACATATTGTATTGTTTCATTCAATTTCATTAGCAGTTATTTAGTAATATGTCACATATTTTCACAACCAGTAAACACCTCAAAGGATCTGGATTAGCTAAAGCCTTTGTATCAGCAAACTATATTATTGCTAGTGAACCTGTTGGGTAGGCTTGGCGATGGAAACAGTTTAGGAGAGTTATCAGGTGTAACACACTGGTTGAAGTTGAGACTCGGCTCGATCCAGCGTGGTGTTCCTGGGTAGAGTACTTGACATGAATTTTCCAATTAAACTCGCCTATCGGAGGTAGATGCTACATTCAGAGGTCCCGCCAAATTATCATCATCATCATCATCGGTGCCTTGCCGACCGGTGTGGGCGATCATGAACCTCCACTTCACTCTGTCCCGCGTTGCAGCTATGATGTCTGTTGTTTTTGCTGCTCCTAGCCATGTGGTCATCTTGTCCAGTATCATTTCCCTCTGTCTGCCTCTGCCTCTCTTTCCATCAAACTTGCCTGTTGTTACAATATTCTCCAGTGCTTCTTTCCGAATTGTGTGTCCGAAGAAATTTGCCTGTCGCTTTCTTATATTCGTCACAAGCTGTCTTCTACAATTCGCTTCAACCAAGACTTCTTCATTTGTTTTCCTAGCTGTCCATGGGATACGTAGCATGCGTCTTATGAACCACAACTCTGTCGCCACAATTGTTCTTTCCAGCTGTTTATTGATTGTCCATGCTTCGCACCCGTATAATAGGATTGGTTCGATGTAACTTTTCAGTATTTTTTCTCGTTTCCAGTGACCGATTGATGTTTGTTAGTTAGTAGGGCCTATCTGTTTCATTTTGTGGAAGGTTGATTTTGCTTGGCAAATGCGTCTTTTAATTTCCGTTTGACATCTCCCATCTGAAGGTATAATGGTCCCCAAATATTTAAAATGTTGTACTTGCTTGAGGGTGGTATAATTGATTTTGATATTGCATGTTAGGGTTGGAGTTTTTCTGCTTATCACCATTGTTTCGGTTTTCTTGATGTTTAGGCTTAAGCCCATGTTGTCACTCTCTTGTACGATGATATTTAATAGATTCTGTAGGTGTTCTTCATCTTCTGCTATTAGGACTGTATCGTCTGCATATCTTAGATTGCTTACATTATGTCCCCCTATCGAGATACCTGGCATTTCTTCTATGTGTCTCATGATAGTTTCACTATACAGGGAGAACAAGTCTGGAGAAAGTACACATCCTTGTCTGACTCCTCTTTTAATCTGTATGTATTCGCTGATGTCGTTTTCTATTCTCATTGCAGCAATTTGATCCCAGTACATGTTCTTGATAATCCTTAAGTCCTTCCCTTCCATAATGAGGACTTCCAGCATGTCGATGATCTTGTCGTGACTAACGTTGTCCAAATTATCATATTAACTTAAATATGGTGCAAGGCTAGTCTTTTTTATTGTGCATAAAAACCAGCTTGCATTCAACTTGATGGGGAAGCTCTATTGTCCTTGCTAGATTGAAAACAACAATGGGCATGAGAGGGCTGTCAGAGCGTTTAACATAATTGAAAACCTCAGGGGAAAAACCAGATAAATCACAAATCATCCTTATCCGAGTTATTGCCCTCATTCAATTCTTTGGTGACTATATTTTACCTTACTGAATCAAACCAGCGGGAAAAACAACAACAGATAACTACCGCGTATTTGGCTCGGAAAAAGTACCTGTGCAACGAAAGAAACAGGGCCCGTGGAAGAAACAGGCAAATTACAGAAAAGGGAAACCCCCTAAAATGACACGTGATCTGAACATCCAATCAACAATCACCTCTTGGTAAACAACGTTTAGTGAAAATGGAGGACGCAATAAATTGACCTGTCGTTACCACAGAGCCTAGTAAAAGACCCCCCCCCCCCCTCCCCCCTCAAATTGCTTTTTAAAATCCATGTTCGTGAGCAGTAAACAGAGTTAACTTTATTATTACTAATTTTTTTTACTTTGTGTTGTTCTTTCTCTTTCTCACTCACACACACACTTTCTATATCTCCATTCTCTCTCTCTCTCCTTTGTTCTGGGGTCCCAACTCTCTCTCTCTCTCTCTCTCTCTCTCTCTCTCACTCTGTCTGTCTGTCTCTCTCTCTCACACACACACGCACGCACACACACACACACACACACACACACACAGACACACACACACACACACACACACACACACATACGCACGCACTCTGTCTATCTGTCTGTCTGTCTGTCTGTCTGTCTGTCTGTCTGTCTGTCTATCTGTCTGTCTGTCTGTCTGTCTGTCTCTCTCTCTCTCTCTCTCTCTCTCTCTCTCTCTCTCTCTCTCTCTCTCTTCCTCTCCCTCTCACTTTCTCACTCTCCCTGTCTGTTTGTCTGTCTGTCTGTCTGTCTGTCTGTTTGTTTGTCTCTCTGTCAAACTCTCTATTTAAAAGCTGATTTCTAATTTTCAGTGGAATAACCAGTTAAATCCAAAAACTTGCATCTGTTACATAACGGCCCCTAGTACCTAACTCGCTTAATCTTCTTTTTAGAGCGCTTATATGTTTAGCTATATAGTGCACCAATGCAAGAAAGTCTCTTGTTTCTATTATGAATTCTCTGTCGCTGGATAGCATTGGTGTTTTGAATCTTAAAATTCGGTTTACTGAGAAGATACTTTTTGTGATTTATCTGGTTTTTCCCTGGTGGTCTTCAATTTCATACGCATTCCTAATAATTCTCACAATTTCTTTTGGGACCTGCAAGAGAACTTTAAGAGGAATTGGATATCAATAAACAAGTGTGAGAACAGTCAGATAGAGACATAGAAAGGTTGTGTGTCTGTTTCGCCGTACTAGAAACGAGCCGAAACTATGAGGGCTTTTTTCTGTTCGCTCTGCTGTTTTTTTCTTTTTTTCTCAAAATGTAAACATCGTTTTACTATAACTTCTGTTCTAGAACAGATATCATTGAAATGTAAAATTCAGAGCACCCAGGAGAGTCCTTGCAGTGAGATGGTAACGTACAATCAAAAATGCTCAGACGCTGACGCATTTCCAATTCTTGCAGCTAGCTTCAGAGAAACAAAACTTGTTACCCAACTTTTACATATTTATAGACTTTTATAAAGCTACGTCCCGCATTCCTTTTTCAAGGGGGAGACACCGTTTTCGATTTCTGCTCGTGGGTGACAGAATATCGATTTTTCACTGTCTTTTCCTACTTAGACGTAAAAAGGCATGTGCTATGCTAAGAATACTCTAGGTCTCAAATCCTAAAAGTGAGATGAAAATGAGTTAAAATAGATGTGATTAGGCTCCATGCCCTCCAATTTTTCTGACGCGAAATTATATCTTATAGAGGCGTTCACTGAATGCGTTAGCATGAAGAAAACCAATGCAAGCCTTACGAGTACTGTTCGAAACTTTCTATTAACACCCCCCCCCCCCAAAAAAAAAAAAAAAATAAGTAAAAAAATATTTAAAAAAACGAAAAAAAAAAGAAATTTGGGGGGATGGGTAGAGAAACTAATTTTTTTTGTTAAATTCTGTCCTTCCCATCTCTTTGAAACTGTATGTGCTTGTTTCTGTGAGCTTGGTGCTCCTAACCTGAGAGCCATTTGTCTGTGCAGCTGAACAAAAATTGTGCTTGTCAGAGTTTACATCATTTTTTAAAGGAACATGCTTTTTTTCGGCTACATTTTCTTACTCATGCACAGGTAACTACAAAAACTGTACGTATTACAAATCTCTCTCTCTCCCCCCCCCCTCTCTCTCTCTCTCTCTCTCTCTCTCTCTCTCTCTCTCTCTCTCTCTCTCTCTCTCTCTCTCTCTCTCTCTCTTCCTGCTGCCTCCACCCCCGAGCCCCTATTCCTTTTATCTCGTGGAAATCACTTTAATCTGTATTTTACTTGCTCATAGAAAGCTTTTGTTATCAATCTTACGACATACACTATTCGTCAAATAATGAACATTTATAAACGCTTGAAACAACTTAATCTTCCACAACCTTTCCTTTAACCATAAATATTAGTTTTGAGTGTTAACACGAGCGCCAGCGGGAACTCCGATAGCACCAACATAATATGCCACTATTATCTTCAACTTAGGACTCTGCCTCCCGTCCCCCATTTTTGTCCTAACAAACAATATTTGTTAAAGGGGGGGGGGGGGGCTACACCTGGAGGTTATCTCACTTATTACCCGACCGAATTTTACCAAATTTCACACATATAACAAGCATAGTAAGGAGTCTTAAAATCCGCAATCAAATTTGATAAAAAAGTTTCGTTTCCATGGATATGCCGCCATATTGGATTTTATTGACATGTCTTACGTAATGAATACCGCACTTATCGCTCTTGGAAATTGATTTTTTTTTTTTTTGCATGCGTGTTCACAAACATTAGATCTAAAAATTTGTCTATTGTTTTTTTCCTAATCGAATTAGAAAATGTTTAATGAATTTTTTCCTGAGGTAGCATTCAAGTTTGCGAAAAATCCGTGAAAATCCACACTCCAGACACCACCAACAAAAATCTATTCCATATATTAAATATTCAACAGACTAATTTTTAGTATTACCTCTTCTCTTCATTCTGTGAAAATGTCATGAACATTGGATGAAAAATGGTGGAGTTATTCAAAAACGTATAGAGAAAAGTCGCATTTTGAGAAAACGGCCGATAAAGAAAAATAAAATACTGACTTTATGAGGAAATGGCGGCTACAAACATGCCCGGTATGGGAAAAATTACGGTTTTTGGGGTTCTTATGCCATGAAATAGTTGTAGGAGAGGCTGAGGAAGCTAAAAATGCCTACAACTCAAATTCCATGATTTTGAGCCGAATTTTGATTTGGGGGTGTAGCCCCACCCCCTCCCCCCCCCAATAAAAGAAGAGTACCAGGAAGTATTGTATAGTCTGCAGTGTATCAAGGGCATCATATCAAAGTCATAGAATGTAGC
>NW_004797346.1:880140-884329 GCF_000002075.1 Aplysia californica
AGACGGAATGATAAGACATGAACCCTTCTGAGAGGAAAATACTGTAAGGTGCTGTGTTAATTACTTGAAATAAGTTGTTGCAATTTCATTCCACCTTTTTATGTGCATATGAATGTTACGTTTGCGTGCGCTATCAGCTTGAGCGTGTGTGTGTGTGTGTATGTATGTGTGTGTGTGTGTGTGTGTGTGTGTGTGTTTTGTTTGTATGTATACGTATGTGTATGTGTGTTAGTGTGTGTATATAAGTGTGTGAGTGTGTCACCAACGCAATCTATTTCGTCAACAATAGCAACTTCACGGCAACCTATTGCATCTACATAAGTAAAAAACATCTGCGCAACCTGTTGCGTCTACCCAGAACGACCGCCATTTTGCCTCACCACGCAGTGAGAAGACACATTTGCCTTGACCTGATCACGTTTTTAGTCACATGGAGTAGGAATGTTCTTGTAAGACTTTTACCTCACTTGCAACAAAATGAGGTCATAAATGCGCCGTTTATTGTAATCGTTACAAGAGAGTAACAAATACAAAAGGAAGGACGAGAGATAAGGGCGATAGATATTTGAGAGAAAAAAAAGAACAAAACATACCAGAGCACCCGCCAACCACCCCCACGAGAGAGAAGAAAAGTTCTCTTTTTCAGATTCTCGAAATGTCACTAAGAATTCGACATGTCAACCTGTGTCTGCACTGTGGTAATAATTAGTCGGTTTAAAAGGTTAGTTGCTAAATTGAATGTTCATATGCCCCAATATGATAGTAATCAGGGATTGAAATCGTGAACAGCCAGGGTTATGGGTGGCGCTAAAATTGAACATTGCTCTTTGCAGAGCGTAAGGAAAAATTGTGTCAAGTCAGTACACATCCCCTGGAAACACTAATTAAGAAAAGTAAACGAGAGCCATTGAACATGAGTTAAGGTTGAGCTACGGCATGTTTACTGAATGACATTGTGTCCTGCTATTTACGAATTCTTTGAGGACATAGATATACACTGGAAATCTTAACTAGAAAATGTTTTGTGCGGTATCAAAGCGTGTCTATTCTTTAAAAAAAAAAAGCAATAGGGGAGACAAAACTAATTTCAAGAGGCATAATAATATATAGCATTGTCCACCAATATTATATGCAACAATAAAGCTTGACGTAGATGATGATGCTATACTGGGCATTGGCGTTTGCTTTGGCGGCTAGTGGTCGACCTGATACCATAAACAAAGTAATCTCTGATAGGATCGACCGTTTCATCGAGGTCCACGTTGGACTGGTCTTGTTCTTGATTTACATGTCCTCAGTCGCCAAAGATTTGTTCTACAGCTGGGGTCTGCATTCTAAGAGAAGATTCACAGAGGTTAAAAATTTGATCGATAGACGGAGAGAGACCTAGTAAAGTGGTGAGAGAACAATCAGTTTTGAAGGTTCCAAAGCTATGATGGATGTTATGGCGGCGTCTGTCCAGTGGGGCAGATCTCTACCAGCAACTGTGCTGGAATTGCGCGACATTTCAACGACAAACGATGGGTATTACAAAGCGTTCAATAAAAAAGTCTCCGCCAGGACGAACCGTTTCGCCCTGACATCAGATCACAATCCACAAAGCAGATTATCTGAATCACGTTTGCAATCGCCTGTGCAACGTGATTGCAGACATTATCGAAAGCGAAATAAGGGAAGAGCAATGAAGCTAGCCAGTTTTGATATTTGTGTTTGAGATCCTCGTGTCCAAAAAAGTAGAGATAACGTAAAAACTGGTAACATGCTTAAACTCCTCCATTGTCACAAACTTTTGTGAGCTTGCTCCCTCTGTATTATTATGTACAGTGCTCTCCCCTTAATGTTCTTGTAAATCGTATTTGATAAACCCTTGAGATGAAACATCGACCAGTTGCAATAACCAATAAGAAAGTGTTTACATAATAATATTATTTTCTGAACCAAGGTTATTGAAGATTCTTCATTCCTACTCTTCTTTTCTCTGTCCCTCTCAATGGATATGTGCATCAGGATCCATAGTTTTGTATTATCTTTATTTGATAAAATCGTTGTTTTTCCTGTCATTTTTTTTTTGGATACGCACCGCCGAACTTTATGAAATCAAGTTACACTCTTGTTGCTACCATCTTTTAAAAGAAGAATATTCCTGATGAAGCCCTAAAGACAGACGTTAGTGGAGGAATGGTTTAGCCCTTCGTAATCGCGCGCGGGAGACCTGAATTCTATTCATTAGTGGGAATAAATTTTGTCGAATACCTTTGTCTTTCTGCTGGGATGCTGCATTCATCTGAACCTAATCTGGCCCTGACAAGCTGGGTCGAAACCTACCTCGTAAATAATTCTCTAAATTGTGTTGGTATGGGCCAAAAAACATGTACATTAAAAATTGAAAGAAAAAAGTCCTAAACGAGAAACGTTGCACAAATTAGTACCCCCCCCCCCCCTCCAACCCCCACCCACCCCAAAAATGGACAGTTTCCTTAGTTACCCTGGATGTGGGTATCTATTTTACTCTAATTGTTTACTTGTTTACTTGTGTGAAGGACCGACATCACTGAACAAGGGGTATCCCCATAAGCGCTCCGTCCCCTGAAGAAGCATATTTATCTCGAAGAGTGTAGATGCTGACGGTTCCAAGCAATGGTTGATTCCATAGCCTTCTGTTCCTCCCACTAAGTCTTGAACTTCTGCAGGCGCCCCATCCAATACTGAGGTCTATTAATGATCGTAATGATGGAGACGACAATTTCGGGAGGCTGATTTGTGTTGCTAAATGGACGCTGTATTTAAGTTTAAAATCGAATTTTAACTAATGTAAAAGAGAAAATCAAGTTTATTCAAAACTGACTTTTCCATACACAGGTTGGTTGTCTACAAAAAAAGGACTCATTCAAAGTGTAACAGTTTCCTTTTTGGTTTTTATTTTGGAAAGCCAGAATCTACAAAAACGCTGCACATACAATCAAATATTTTAAACTCAACCTTATACCAAAAGTTCAGATTATCAATAAAGTATCATGCCATAGAGCTTTAGGTGGACTATTTGAACTTGTCCGGAGAGAAATTGTAAACACATAGAGCACTTAGATAATTAAAGGACAGTCTGGAGCCTACGAGTGCACTACATCGAGCATGGCAATGGAGGTTAAGGCAATAACAGAGGCGCTGGAATGGATCAGTATGGAAGCGTATAAACATGCCCTGTTAGTCTCAGATTCGATGAGCACCCTAGAAAAAATCAGGAGTGGGTGGCTCTATAGTGACTGTAGAGCTTCCATTGCAAATAGCCACCTCCTAAGGATTACAAGGGTGTTCTGCCCAGATCACGCCAGGGTGCATGGAAATGAACGTGCTGATCAACTTGCCTGCAAAACAGCACCCAATGGCCGAATCATTCTCGACCCACCAATGGTGATCGCCAGATGCAAGGAGAGCCTTCACGACCAAGAGGAGACAGACTCCCACTCACTCAGCACAATAAAAGAAAAGTCGTGTGTGCGGGGCATAACGAAAAAAAGTTTGCTCCGAGGAGTGGTCAGGCGTGTCTCAAACCAGCTCCTCATGAAGACAATTAGCAGGAAGACCCTGGGGTGGACGCTTGAAAGGAGAGATGAGCAACTATGGACATGTGCCGCCTGCTATGATTCTAGCTCTGGATCCAAGTAAATCCAAGTAAATCCAAGAGCATATCTTTTAAACTGTATTTTACCTATCTAATCGTTACTGCCCAAACTAGAGTCAGTTTTCCCATCGGCATTGATTGGTATGCTAAAGTGGTTATTAATATCTCTTTTCAGTTTATGTTCAAAGAGACGGGACCTTGTGACAGCTGAAGAAGAAGACCTCAGCAACATCTGTGTCCCTAAGATATTTCACTGCTTTGAGTTTCAACAATAGATAATTCTCTCTATTTATAGCTATTTGTCCCATTACAACATAAAAGCATTGTTTGGAATATGTATGAGAAAGGTGCAGCTCAGTTCTTCAAGCCTTAACAAATAAATAGAAACTCTCTATTTCTTTGACCGTACATGTACTCCGAGCAATTGATCCAAGCGTATCGTGGCGACCAGGCAAGAATTTGGAAAAAAGCAATGCGGCGTGGGATGTGTGTGTGTGTGTGTGTGTGTGTGTGTGTGTGTGTGTGTGTGTGTGTGTGTGTGTGTGTGTGTGTGTGTGTGTGTGTGAATGA
>NW_004797346.1:884932-887732 GCF_000002075.1 Aplysia californica
TGTGTGTGTGTGTGTTTGTGTGTGTAAGTATATTATGTTCATCACTGGTTTTCCTCTAGCTCGTGTGTGTGTGTGTGTGTGTGAGGGTGTGTACATGTGTGTGTGTGTGTTTGTGTGTGTAAGTATATTATGTTCATCACTGGTTTTCCTCTAGCTCTGCATAATTTGAGCTAAACATGGAGTTGATGAGAAAACAGACCCGCCAAAACAGAAGCAACAAATCAATGACCTAAATGTGTCTAGAAAAATAAGGCTATTCAAGGATGACGACATTTTGAGTATGACAAAGACATTTGTTGCTGAGTTGTAGATGGATATTCTGCCCTGGCCATGAGGGCATTAAAGGAACTGAAAAAGCCCACAGACTGGTTAGTGAGGCCACCTCAGCTGACAGCACGGTTCAACCAGACAAGGTCGAGATCCTGAAATGTCTCTCGCGCAACCTGATTGATGAAGAGGAAGATAGTAATAAGGAGGAGACGCCTGTGCTGCTGTGGAGAGGATGATAATTTTGGGAGTACATCTGGCACCCTTGCAGTAAAGAACAGAAGAACGTTCAAACAGATATGAAATGGCACTATCAGTAGAAAGACCCTCAGCGGCATTTTGGAGAAAGCAAAGGAGCATCAATGGACGTGTCCGGAATGCAAGGATGTTGCTTCCTGAAACATGAGCAATGAAGATCTTAGTTCAATCTTAAACCTGGACGTGTGAACACTCAATAGGTATCTAGGTTAAGGGCGGGTGTGGAAGTGGGTGGGGGTGGGGGAGGGAAAGTTCAGTCTAGGTGCTATATTATGTGGCAACGTTCAACTTGAGCTGTCCGTTCAGAACTTACTTACTTGGCCTGGTACGGTCGTCTGGCGTCTCCCTTCCCTTTTTAACGTAGGTCTCCGAGACGTCGTGCTAGAAAAAAAAGTGAACTTGTTATAAGAATATGAAGAGTGGCCGGGGTGGGGTGGGGGGACTTAAGTTGACTTTTACCACCTTGATGATGTCCTTCAGATCACTTTTGTCGCCTCAGAGCTATTTCATTCGGAGGTTCTGCCTGTTAGCAATCTGACTGCATTTTTACAACGTTAAAACTTTTGGAGCAAAAAGAATGGCTATTTCCGTAAAGTACAGGCTTACATCAGGGGAAAATTAGAGGTATTCGTGGTTTAAGTACTGGAATCAATACAACAATGAAAACAGCAGCGCATCAATTATTCCAGAAGGTGGAGTCGCGTAGAGAGAGAGAGACATTCTACTCATATTATACAAAACAAAATTTACATAAGAAGCCTTGCTGAGGAATACTTTAGTAAAGTATTAATTCGCAGAGGCATATATTTTAAAATTAAATGTGTCAGGCAAGTAGCAAAGAATTTGTTCCCCCAAATGAAGAAACAAAACACCCCAAAACCAATGTGGGACTGTGAAATTGAATCTCATCTCATAGTATATTATATTATTTCATATTTATTTCAAAGGATGAAGACAGCTGACTTGGCGTTTTACAGACAGACAGGGCGGATTATTCAACAATGGTGTCCCAACCTCCACCCCCCCTCCCCCTTTCATTTTTTCCTCATACGAAAGAAGTAGGTTGTAGATTCAGAAACTGGATTGCTATAAAGCGGCACATGGTATCATTTTGTGCTATGGTGCGGGTAACTTTGGTTTGAGTCCTCAATCTGATTATCAAGAAGATGTCATTATTCTTTGGGCTCTTTACCTGCTGGCCTTGGTGTTATCAGAATTTGACCTTATATTCTGAGTTCAAGCCTCTTATTTGTGAGAGGCGCCAAATCCATACAATGCACTCAAATGCCATGTCCATTGATCTCAGGTGGAGTGTTTTAAAGATATCAATATAATATTCTTTCTGGAACTTTAACACCTTTTGGATAATCCTACCTTGTTTTCAAAGGTACTTTATAGATTTGAATGTTATGATGGGTAGAGCTTTTTCACTTTTCTTTCTTGCCTTCATTTTACGTCTTTTGACCCTTGCTTGAATTTACAGTGTGCCGTCTTAAGGATAATATATGGGACAAACCATTATACTTCCCACTGTCGTATGCAAGAGGCGAGGAGAGTACGTTTATTCATGAACGCAACTTAGAGAACTTACGTTTGTTCACCAAAGTATGCAAACAACCGTCTGTGTGTTTGTTTGAGTATGGAATGCAAATGGATAAGCTGGAGAACTTAAGTTTCTTTCACCAGACTGAACTGACAAGTAAGCTTAGGGATACCGATGATTAAAAGACCTCTGGCTTCCACGATCCCAGTCACATGTAACGATGGCTCACGATTACCACTGGGATCGATACACGCTACCCATTGGTTGGCCTGTGATACCCGCGACTCACAAGCGCGAGAAAACTCGACATACCAAAGTCGGGAGTGAGCCATGCACTGACGGTCATGTGGCTGTTCTTTTCTTCCACTAATCATCGCGTCAACATTAGCTGAAGTCAGTGCTCGCCATGCGACCTGTCGAGCGCTAGCTGTCAGTTGTTGTTGTTGTTGATCTGTGTTCCGCATGACGGGATATTGGGTGATTTCAGGATTGATGAACTACAGCTTCTCTTACCTTCGAAGCAGGTTGGTGCGTACTAATATGACAAGATGTGGTGGTGCGAGGTTTTTCACGGGTTTTTGTTTGTTTGTTTGTTTTTTGTTTTATTTGTGTGTTGCCTATTGTTATGGGGGGATCTAATATCGCTCCTCGTTAACTGACTAGTGAACAGTAGGCTAATTACACATTAAAAAAATTTTTCTCTCCGTTGTTTTTTTCTTCTTCGTTTTTCCG
>NW_004797346.1:888889-895046 GCF_000002075.1 Aplysia californica
CTCTCTCTCCCTCCCCCTCTCTTTCTCTCTCTCCGTGTCTCAAACACTCTCTCCATCTCTCTCTCTCTCTCTCTCTCTCTCTCTCTCTCTCTCTCTCTCTCTCTGTGTGTGTCTCTCTCTAGCTGCATCTTTATTTCTCTCTTGCTATCTATTTCGCTCGACAACCCCTTCCCCCACCCCTTCTACGCCTCTAGACTAGCTCTCCTCGTTCATTGAGCCGTGGGTCAAGGCGTCCCCTCATTCAATAACAGATTAACTTCTCCTAGGCGTATGCACAGGAGTTGTAGGCACAGCCCGAAGCGGAAGGAAAGAAGATTTACAGCTGGCAGTCCAGAGACAACCTATTTACGAAGTTATTTTTAGCCAGATTCTTTAGAAAGCGATGCTCCTTACCAAAACAATCAATATGCGTTTTTAAAGAAAATCTGGAAACATTTACGTTTCTTGGGGGACTAAAATCAATTTGTTTTAAACCAATTCCTATAGGTGATACATTACTATAATTGCAGTATTGTATAAAGAAAAAGAAGACTGTAAAATAATGAAGTCGTATGTAGGAACATAATAAGCTCATCAGCTGTCTTCGTACCTAAGCATGTGGTGCAGCGGATATGAAGTTCACAGTGTGTTTGTTTGTTTGTTTGTTTGTTTGTTTTGTTTGGGTGGGTCCTTTTTAACAGACATCTGTGATGTTGTACTTATGCATCTCACCATCGCATGCAAAATACTCCAGTACAATCCCCGTGTCAGATAATTTTGTCTATTTGCTGGGACGCTGCACTCCTGTCTGCCAGAGTCGGCCCTGACAGGCAGGGTCGAAGTCCACCTCCTAAATGATTTCAACTGTTTTGATGGGGTATAAAACACCAAAATAAAACCCCAAAACATTAACGCCCTTTTCCTTTCTCTTCTTTTATGAACGACAGAATTGACATAAAGTGAATATGTCGATCACCAAACGCATTTGTGTATGTTGGCATCTGTAGCAACTAGATCTACAAGAAAATTTACATTGATGTGCCAAGCACCTGTGACGCGTTCAAAAGTTTTATGTCATTAGATCTAGCAACACAAAATGCAGTAGAATTCACGTACGTTATACGTAACTGCCATCTAAACTACTGAATCAAAAGGTTTTATCAAATACATGCAGTTCTGGTTTGAGTTTAATACTTTTATTGTACGTAGAATACTCAATCCATGTTGAAATTAATCATACCATAAGGAATTTAAAGATTCCATCCCACAGAGTTACGAGATTAACATAAATGTGAGAAAAGGAAATCAAACACAAAAACGTTTCAGGTTACAAGAAGCAAAAAGCAGTCTCATTCTGGTTGGGATGAGATGCTTATAGAAAGGTGCTATGCAACAAAAAAACCAAGGAAAAAAAAGAAGAAAAAAAAACTTGTTGTCAATGTTTTGAGGTGAGACAATTTTCTATGCATCATTTGTCACACCCGAGGAAGCGTTAATCCTTTCTATTCACGGTATCTAAAAGTGCATGTAGCTCGGCTCCCATACGCGTTTTCCCGAGCAAAATCTTTTGTTGGCATTTCCACTTTTGCAATAAAAAAGATGAATCTGTATTTTCGCGAAGATTTGGATTTAAGCAAAATCAGACAACGCAGCTCTATTTTGTACAAAAACACATTGTCTCACAATTCTGTGAAAACTAAACCCTTCTTCCATGTAACATAGATTTTGAAGTTTGAAAATGGAACTTTTGAAAGTGTCACTGATCCCCCCCCCCTTTTTTTCCCCCATATGGCCAAGCGTAAGGTTTCAGATCATATCCTAAACTTTTGTTAGCGAACGATTTCACAGCTGACGATGCGCAATAAAGAGCTTGTCATACTGCATTCAAATTCCACGCTGTGTTGTTTACGGGATTTATTGTTATTTTGTTTTACCAGTTAACATAAACGAATTATTTTTTTACGGTCCGCGGGGAGGGGGGTGTGGTTGAGTAAAACCTTTAAATGGAAAAACAGTGTATAATATTCTTTTACTTTACACCAATCATGTTTGTGAGACAGCGGGCTATTTGTATTCCCGGCACAAAGGGGGCTGTCGCTGTACTGTATCTCTTTGGGTAAAAACAAAATAATTACCAGCTCAGGCTTTGCTATCAGTTTTCCTAGCTTCATGTCTCGTCCAATTCATTCTGGCGAACTCGTTCCATAACCAACGCTCCAAAATCTCGGACCTTAGTGGCTTCTCTTTCGCTACCAGTTTCAGATGTACTAATCTGTTTCCTATTGGATTCTGGCAGCATTCGTGAGGGAATGACGTATACTGCAGCTCACTTTCTGTACATTTAACAAACAAGTTCAAAACAGCACGGACCAACCAGCCCACACAACACAAACAGACAAGCACGCACACACACAAACACACAAACACACACACACACACACACACACACACACACACACACACACACACACACACACACACAAACACACACACACACAAACAAACAAACAAACACACATATTTAGATGCACGTAGGAGCTTATATCTTCCCTTTCAGTCTATATCCCTCTTTCTCTGTATCACCATTTCCATATACATGTACCTCACTCTATAACTCGCTCCTTTAATCGATATGCTTGTCACTATGATGTTCATGCAGGCATAGGGGGGATGCATGTGTTTTTTAAAGCATTTAATACGTTTGCTTTATTTTTTCTTCTCTACATTACTCTCGTACTCTCTAATTCCCCAAATTTCTGTCTCTCTCACCCTCTCTCAAACCCTTTCTCTCTCTCTCTCTCTCTCTGTCTCTCTTTCTCTCTCTCTCTCTATCCATCTATCTATCCCTCTGTCTCTCTCCCTAAGTCTCTCACACACAGCACTTACTCATATACACACATGGACAGACTAACTCGCACACAAACACACGCGCACACACACACACACACACACACACACACACACACACACACACACACACACCCCCCCTCACACACACACATTATTTCTTTCTCCTCCTCTCAAAGTTTCTTTATTGTACCCCGTCTCATCTCCCCGCCCTGCTCTCTTTCTCTTTCTCTCTGTTCCCCACCCCCTCTCTCTTA
This sequence comes from Aplysia californica, assembly GCF_000002075.1. Taxonomy (NCBI): domain Eukaryota; kingdom Metazoa; phylum Mollusca; class Gastropoda; order Aplysiida; family Aplysiidae; genus Aplysia; species Aplysia californica. The sequence goes on from NW_004797346.1 coordinate 891,973, forward strand.
CGCTCTGTCTCTCAGTCTCTGTCTGTCTGTCTGTCTGTCTGTCTGACCGTTTGTCTGTTTGTCTGTCTGTCTCTCTCTCTCTGTCTCTCTCTCTGTCTCTCTGTCTCTCTGTCTCTCTCTCTCTCTCTCTCTCTCTCTCTCTCTCTCTCTGTGTCTCTCTCTCTTGCTCATCCTTTCTTTTCTCAATCTCTCTCTCTATCTCTCTCTCTTTCTCTCTCTCTAACCTGAACCTCTCTCTCCCTCTCTTTTTCCACATCTTTTTTTCTCTGCCTTTCCCCCCTTGTGTACCGATGACAAGAACATCTCATTTTTAATTTAAAAGAAAAAAATTAATTCCAGAGTGAAAGGTTGTACCTAAATGCCAAACAGCTTTTCCAAATGATGCAAACATAGTTCACGAACGAACATCAAGTTTCTAATTATATGTTTGCCGCTATATGAGTAATTCTGGCCTTAATAGAGCTTAAAATATTTTTTTACTCGTCATTTACTGAGGGAAAAAAAAACTATTTCAGAGTGCTAATTCTAATTTGGAGTAACGCATTCTCGGTGCAGTCATACAATTCTCCCTTTTGGGAACCTGTTAGACGTCATGTCTTGCTTCGCTTCAAATACAAAACTTCCCATCAGCTTTTCGTGCAGAATGTTCTCAATGGCAGGGTATAGACTTCTTGGGTCTCTACAAAAATATTAATATAGGAAACGTTGGGGCCAGTAAGTCTACGTCTTTCTAGAACCAGCTGTTAGCAACTAAACAGTGTTGCATTAACTTTGAGTTGAAGGTTTTTTTTCCCAATTGCTTTAATTTTAAATCTATAAGGCTTGCCTTTTGAAATTAAGTCAAATAATCTAAATCAATTCTACAGTTTATTTATATTTTTACATCTTAAAGATAAAAACCCTGTATTTTAAAATAAGGTAGAAAGGAATAATTATCTATATTTGCAACTCATCCCTCATCAATGCCAGTTTCAGATGAATGGAAGCAGAAAATGTTGATACTTAACTGGCATGGTCAGACTTCATCTGTGCTTTAGAGTAAGACGTTGAGCCAAGGAGCTTAGCATCATGATATTATGACTCGGCACAGCATCCCTTTCACTGTTCTACAGTCTATGTAATGCACACGACGTTTATTAAATTCTAAGAATAATTGTATGCTTAACTCTGACATTAAGCCTAAAGCCAAAGTTTCCGTATTTTGTTATTTCACACATAGCAATAGTAATCATGTCAGAGATTATGGTACAGAAAAACACTTTTGTATCCTTGTATCATTGAAAGAGTGTAATTTCTTTTCGATGCAAACTGCATTCCTTAGACACTCATGCATTTTTTTCAGGAGCTTGAAAACGTAATCAGATGTAGCCTACCCGTTTCACTGCAACATTTTTCCCATTAGCGTAAAACACAGATAAATCTATCTATCTATCTATCTATCTATCTATCTATCTATCTATCTATCTATCTATCTATCTGTCTATCTATCTATCTATCTATCTATTTATCTATCTATCTATCTATCTATGTATCTATCTATACTGAATCTGGGCATGTGCATGCTAGACCTCGATTGAAATATCATATTTCAATATTCGAATGATAATATTTTTGAGACTTGCAGTCTATATATTATTTGATCTATATGTACATCTTTAAGGTCATATATCATTATGTTTGTTGGTTTGTACTGCAGCAACTCTATTTTGTCTCGGCGCAAGTCTACTTTCCTTGTCTACTTGTTTATCTGCCTGTTACCTAGTCTAGGTGTTTGCATTTTTTTTTCTTTTAAAGAGCCTGCCTTACTCTTCTTTCTTCCTTCTTTTCCCACCCAAGTTACTTCTCTCATCCTACCCTCCTACGCATCCACGTTCTATCTGCGCCGACTAGTTACAAAGGATATAAGAGACCATTGTGTGGGTTGATCAATATTGCTTTCCGGACTAGGTTGACAAACACTCAGAAATGACGGGAACGCTGCAAAAAATGTTTTTGAATGTATTTTGTTTCCAGTTCCTTATATAGTCATCTTCGTTATCATTTCCATTACATAAGGTGCATTCAAAGGTCTTTTCTATCGTTATTAAAATGTCTCAAATATGTCATGTTGAATGGCTTTGCGATCTGAGTATTTGAAAGTAATAACAGAACTGACTCTCCATAAATACAGTTAATGGTGTATCCGATTTCCTATTCTGTTCTCTGGAGACAGCAGATTAGGCTGATTGCGTGCATTCTACTGTTGACGTGATTTTTTAAAGTGACACAATATCACCCGGAAGATGTTTCCTTTCTTAGAAATTGCACTCAAATGCAAAACTATCAAACGCTAAGTGGTCGTCGCTAGAGTCTATTGCAATACGTGTTTTCTTATTACATATAGAAATCCTCTTGTTTTTGTTTTTTAAATTCATTCTTCAGAATAGTGGCTCCAGTGTCTGTGATTTAGCGGTTAGTCGCTCTGCTGTCATATGCAAGAGACCAGAGTTCGACGTCCCAAGTGTGGAGTAACAATTAGTGCTTCAGTCTTTTCTGCTGGGGTGTTGTATCTTTCTCAGCCCGGGTTGACCCGATATTCCCGGAGAAAGAGAGGTCATTTTATTCTGAAACCGGTAAAAGCATAGCAACGGGTGTTTGAAAGGTCAATTTAATTAGTCCTTGTTTTCTTTTCTTTTGAGGCTGGGATTTTCCAATGTGATTCTACAAAGTTTGCGCACCCACAGACCAAGGAAACCAACGGAACGGAACATGTTTTCTTTTTGCCATTTTGCTCGGAATAAAATAGCACAGCCGAAATTTCCCTTATAATTTTGCATTTCCGTCGAGTTCCTCGCCCACACATCATCAAGCGAGCAAAAACAGAAGGAGGCGGAAAGAAAAAAGAATCATACACAGTCTTTTCCCCGAGTCCGCCGTTAAGGGGAGATCATTTTTCGAGACAAATTCACGCTTCCGGTACAAGATATTATACACTTTTCCACAGGACGAAAAAAGGATTCACGAGCTAGTGTGTGTGTGTGTTTGTGTGTGTGTGTGTGTGTGTGTGTGTGTGTGTGTGTGTGTGTGTGTGTGTG
>NW_004797346.1:895971-920971 GCF_000002075.1 Aplysia californica
TTTATTTGTGCTCTTTAGCTTTTTCCTGTGCACGGATTTACAATTAATTGCTGGCAGAAACAAACTCCGATGAAACTGCTAACGGCATAAAATGTAATATTCATTGTCTGCAGGCGCATACTTTTTCCCTAACGTCTCGAGACAAAAAAGGACAGTTTCTGACGCAATTTTTTCGAAGCAAAACGTGCTTAATCTGTGGGCGGGCAATCTTAAAGGATTGTGGGGAGAATAAAGAGCAGAGGGAAAGTGCAAAGGACAAAATATAGACGTTTTTTGCTCTCCATAAACAGAAATAAATCCCTCTAGGTCACAAAATGTTATGATATCTAAGGCGAACCCTCGCGGGACCATCGACGTGAGAGTCAGAATTAATCACAAAAAAGTGCGCTCGAGATCGTAAAGCCAGAAGGAAAAAGAGATTGGCCAAAGGCCGAATTTAATCATGTGTAAATATTACAAAGTTCTAGTCTAATAAAAAAAAACCGAGTGACTGGAAAGTTCACTTTTAGTCTCTCTACGGTTTACGTTTCTTAACACTCACACATGAAAAAAAATGTTTCATTGTTTTTTGTTAGTGTTTTTTTTTTTCCTTTTTTGGCAATAGTCGATATACACGTGTTTTGCGCAAAGAATGCATATCGAGGAAAAGAAACGATATCACAATCGCTCCTAGCATGTGATGTACTAGAAAGGTTCTCTACTGCTGCCTTATCAATATTGATAATAATGAAAATATCAAATGAGGTACTTTCTATAGCATTAACTCCCGTACAACACAGGGCTCTAGGCGCTTAAAAACACCTTCAGTTTTGCCAAAACAGAAGCAAATAAAAACGCATACATATAATTCTCTTTATACTAGTGCAAACACACAAGAAAAAATTCATACTACCACAGCACATTAAATTGATGACGATATGCACATCACAAAATGAAAAGAGTACTATGAGAAAGAAGGACTAATTATCTAGGTGTCAAAACAAAGTCCAGTTGTTCTGTAAAATCAATAATCTTCTTTACAAACACGAAATGTTGTACAACTTGTTGTTGGGAGCCAAAGGAGTTTTGTTAAAAATAGAGGCAATGTGGTTGTTCTTACTAATTTAGACACGATTGTTGTGGCTTGTTTCAGAGAGACAAGAAGGGAGTTCGAATCCCCAGTGCCAAAGTCTATCTCGTATTTGTTCCCCAAAATCCTCCCTAAGGACCAGGTTGGCCCCGATAGACAGGATCAAAGAAGCCTGACTCGTCACTTGTTTATTGTGTTAACGATAGTGTTAGAGACAACATACGAGGCAGTTGTGATGTCCAAACAACAGTTCTTTTTTTCTCAAATCCCCATTGTGCATCACAATAATAACTTTAATATATGAAACAATTAGTAGAATTCTACACATAAAAGAAGTCAGAAGTCTTTGAAACTAAAACTTTCAGACAGTAGTTGCGAGCGCCGTAAAATCCTCTACTAACAAAAAAAAAGACCGTAGAAACATGACATAGTATAAACAATTTCCCCCTTGTACTCTTCATTTGCTCTGTCATTTATTTTGAGGTGCGCCAAGCCACATTTTTGGGATTTCATTATTGTCTCCCCAACAATGCTTTCTGCACATTACTGTGAGAATTTCTTAGTACATAGTACGTTTCTGTTGTGCAAAAAGGAAGGTTTGCACTGTCATCCAGCACGTTAAAGAGCAGTATGATTATTGGAAAAGATCAAATAATGTGAACTTATTGTCACGGCATTGGAGAAATAAAAAAACACAATCTAGACAAACAAAAACACGAAGTGTGAAAAGGGTGGAAGGGGGAAGGGGGGGTTCCAGGTCATTGTTTTGTTTTCACTTCTTTTCCATGTCATAATCATTGAATGTCAAAGTAAAAATGAAGGGTATTTGGGAGGAAGTGGTTTGTGAGCTCCCCTTTCATTGGTTGACATTAGAGTTTGAAAAGGTCATCGCATTTGAAATTAGAAAAAAAAAATAAGTTGAAAAATGTCACCAGCAAATTAACGAAATTATTATGGACGGTGTAGATGGCAATTACAATGCCCAAGCTGTCTTGTTACTTGTCTGTTATTTGTGTCTTTGTTTTCCGTACAAGCCAACTTTAGAATTTGAAAGGTCGTGTCGAAGACAACGAACTTTCTGCGACTGCTGCCTTGAAGCTCTCTGTTGCCTTAGGGATGTTAGCATAAACAAACACGTCACCAACCCCCCCCCCCAACTAAAACTGACTAAGTTAGCTACAAAAAAGAACAACGAGTTCGAAGAAATGGAAATTCCTGTCTGTAGTTGCGCTCCGGGTTGTCATGAGCCCGGAAACGTCTGTTGAGACTGGCATCTGTCATTTGAGGAGGTCTTTTTATAGCTCTCAGATCTTATTCTGACCTCACTCTAATAATGCTAACGGTAATCAAGTCTGGATGTTTAGCAAAAAGTAGATTTTTTGGGGTTTTACCAAACCAAACATGATAGCTGTAATACCCCTGATGGTGAAGTAATTTTGATATTGAAATTCATACCAGCTTTTTGTTTCAGTCTTAAAACGTTATATTCCATACAAACTCTACCAACCAACAAACCAACCAACCAACCAACCAACCAACAAACCAACCAACCAACCAACCAACCAACCAACCAACCAACCAACCAACCAACCAACCAACCTACCTACCTACCTACCTACCTACCTACCTACCTACCTACCTACCTACCTACCTACCAACTAACTTACGAACCAACTAACTAAACAACAAATCAATCAATCAGTACACCAATTTGTCAGTAAATACAATTACAAGGGAAAATACTTTGCTGTCTTGCAGGAAAGACAACTTTGTAAGCTATATTGCCAAATACTCCGTACCATTGTGGTTTACACACACCCATTCCTAGGTACTATACGTTTTTAAAAGAAAGTTTAACAGGTTGGGCTTACATCAACATTAACTCACAGGAACTAGCCCCGTGTTATATGCAATTACCTCGTAGAACAAATATTTCATATACATGGTAAAAACGTTACGGTCTGTCCCCCATGAAGGAGGACAAGGATATTCACTTAGCTCTAATAGCAGAGGTGCCTGCTGGCACAGACTCGCTAGAACAGATTAAGCACACAAAGTCGAACGACCGTTGCAAAGTGCACCCAGAATCTAGTACAAAAAAGTTTCACTTCCCACGTATTACATCTCCTTTGATGTTTACATCGATGTTTTACTTAGATTTTCGATTAATTAGTATTCCTGTTTTCCAATTTTCAGTTGCAATGCCAATGGGTTTATAACTAAATCCCTTTAGACATAATCCTCAATTTCCCGCACCTCATTTGTTTGTCACGTACAAATATAATAATAACAATAATAATAATAATAATAATAATAATAATTATTATTATTATTATTATGATAATAGATAGCATTTGCATAGCGCAAATCCCAGTTCAACAGCAAGCTCTAATAGCTTCACAATCTATAATATTACCCCAACAGACCTGAGAGTATTCTCAAACAACCTCAACTTCCTGGGAAGCATACAGTGCAAGCGGCCAAATATCACAGTACCTGGTGTCGCCAACTGACCAGACAAAGAATCATACATTGATAAACAATGTGCGCGTCAACCTTACCAAAGTGATCGTTGTTGGTCGCAAATCTCGGGCGTTTGATCCCCTTACTTGGGCACATCCTTTTGCTTTAAACATGTGAATTGGTGTATTGTAGATCGAGCATGAAACCTTTATGAGAATGAAAAAAATGTACCTCTCACCCACCTCAAACCGACGATATAGAATATAAAAAAAGATAACATATAATTTTAAAAAACCCAAAGCAAACAAGTAAAAAAGTATTTAAAAACCGCCTGTCACTTCTCCAAAATTTAAAAAAACCCAACGAATTATTCTAAGACGTACCAAAAAAGAGTGTTACTTTATCTTTTAAGTAGACAAAATAATTTCTGTCTAGATGTTTTCCGTTGACCTGTTTCAGTCTCCTTTCTTCTTCAGACGGCTAGTCCCATCCCTTTCCCCAGACAGTAATCGATGATCACCGTTCCATCATTACGAAGGAGTTGGTCTCCTATTTTTTTACTCAACGTTTCCCAGCACATTTTGGGTCACACGATCCGACACGTGGTTTTGGTGTCCATCCATTTTATGTCGTGTTCATTCTTTTGAAAACTTCAGACATAGTAATCTGTCCATTCTTTTATATGTATGTATATCTGTCTGTGTCTGTCTGTCTGTCTGTCTGCCTGTCTGTCTATGTATGTATGTATGTATGTATGTATGTATGTATGTATGTATGTATGTATGTATGTATGTATGGATGGATGGATGGATGGATGGATGGATGGATGGATGGATGGATGGATGGATGTATGGATGTATGTATGGATGTATGTACGTACGTATGTATGTAGGCATGCATGCATGCATGCATGTATGTATGTATGTATGTATGTATGTATGTATGTATGTATGTATGTATGTATGTATGTATGTATGTATGTATGTATGTATGTATGTATGTATGTATGTAAGTATGTATGTATGTATGTATGTATGTGTGTGTGTGTGTATGTATGTAAATGCAAACCTGGTATAACTATTATTATGATTATTATTTTTACTTATGGGCTGCTACCATGAAGACAGCAGATAGTACTACCTGCAGCTGTTCCTACTGCCTTGTATATGCATACGGGAGTATGAAAAGTTAAGCTAGTAAACCTTACAAAAAGGGGGTCGGTCCCGAAGGCGGTCGACAGGGAGGAATGATCCGAACTATCTTCTGGCAGGGCCTGCAACTTTACCCATTCCAAATGTATTGACCTCGTCACTCTTTTGTATTAAATCAGCAAAACCAAGAGGGGGCTCGTGCAAATAGTGCAAGGTACGTTCTCCATACAGTCGAGCCAAGGCATTTAGCTTAGTCAAAACTAGAACTTGCCCAGAGAAAGAGACCAACAGGAAGGCCAAAATTGAGGTACAAAATACCTGTAGAAACAGATTATCAAAGTTTGGAGTAGATGTCAGCATCTGGGAAGAAATAGCTGAGGACGGAATCATGGAAGAAAATGATAAAGGCAGGAACTGTACTGTATAACAAAGCTTAGAAGCGCCAAAGACGAAAGGAAAACAGGGGATTTAGCCATGAAAGAAGCTGCATGAAGACAACCGTTAGTTTATCTTAAGCTAAATTAACAGCCCGCAAAAACGAAAGGAGTAATACATTACTACTAATACTACTATTATTATCACTATTATCACTATTATCTCTAGTAGTAGTAGTAGTAGTAGTTGTTGTTGTAGTAGTAGTAGTAGTAGTTGTAGTAGTAGTAGTAGTAGTAGTAGTAGTAGTAGTAGTAGTAGTAGTAGTAGTAGTAGTAGTAGTAGTAGTAGTAGTAGTAGTAGTAGTAGTAGTACCATTATGTCTCTCTCTCTTTTCTCTCTCTCTCTCTCTCTCTCTCTCTCTCTCTCTCTCTCCATCTCTCTCTTTCTTTATTTCTTTCTCTCATTCTCTCTCTATTTATGTTTATGTGTCTGTCTGTCTGTTTTTCTGTCTGTCTGTCTGTCTGTCTGTCTGTCTGTCTGTCTGTCTGTCTGTCTGTCTGTCTGTCTGTCTGTCTGTCTGTCAGTCTGTCTCTTTCTCTCTCCCTCCCTCTCTCTCCCTCTCCCCCCGGCCTCTCTCTCTCTATCTCTCTCCCCCTCTCTCTCTCTCCCTCTCTCTCTATCTCTCTCTCCCCCCCCCTCTCTCTCTCTCTCTCTCTCTCTCTCTCTCTCTCTCTCTTCAGCTAATTACAGTACCTAGTTAGGACAGGGCCAACTGGACGCGCCCCCACAGCTGCCCTAGATAATTCGTTGAACGACAGCCGAGAAAAATGGCTTCGGCCAGGCCTCGTCCTGGGACACCACAGAAATACTAGCATCGATCCCCGAATCTCAACCCCAATTTCAGTCTAACGCATCCCTGTTTAGTCTGCGGGTCCCTGCGCCCTTACCAGTCACACTCACAGTGGTCTCTGATTGTCCATGTTTTGTGACCATGTACTCGCTCTTATTTCTGTACCGGTGAATACGACGTTGATGGGGGAAATGGATTTCTGTGGTTTTTGGGTTAGATTGGCTCTGATAGCCAAGTAAAAAGTAATCTTGTTTACAGACCGTTTGTCACTTAGTAAGAGTGCAGATTAAAGGAAAGTCAGGTAAAGGATGGCGAAAAAGAATTATATTGATTGCTCACGCTTGGCAGTCCACTGTCAGAGACGGACGCATCATGGAAACTTGGGCAGTGCAAAAATTTGATACATGAAAGCAAGGAGTTTGACTTCCCAAACTCAAAATATGTAAACAACAGCCATGAACATCTGTTGCTGATTTTACGCTACTTGGGCTTCAAAGGGCTTCTGCGTCCCAGCTCGGAACTCTATACAGAGACTAATACCATCATGATGAGGTTATCGCTTAGAACAGTCATTGTTCTCCTAGCATTTTTTTCTCGCACTAAAAAAGCAGTGTTGCTGTTTCCCGGTCCTCCGGGCACTTACTCGGCGATACTTGACAATATGCATTTAGACGACATGGTGCGTTGAGCTCCTTTATTTCCCTCAATAAAAACCAAAGTAAGACCAAAGTATAATTATTGTTTTATTTTGTTAGCTCCCCTGTGTGTTTATTAGTGATGCATTTTGCTGGGGGCTGTTATCGTCTATACGCATGATCAAATTGTATTTTTATTTACGGTCATGGTTTACTGCCTACATATCGCTTGACTGATTAAACATATTTAAGTATAGCATTGTTTATATCTAGATCACGTAAACATATGGAAATGCTGGGTTTGCAGTTAAGGGATAGCTTAACTGTAATATATTATACACACCCACTGTTTTGTATAAAGAATAAATAATATTACGTAGGACAGGCAACCTACTCCTCGCATTGGTGTTTTAAAATCGTGGTTTTATTTATCGATATATCTTTTATGATGTGTCACTGTGTGTGTGTGTGTGTGTATGTGTGTGTGTGTTTGTGTGTGTGTGTGTGTGTGTGTGTGTGTGTGTGTGTGTGTGTGTGTGTGTGTGTGTTTTGGAGGGGGGATAACATTTTCTTTTCTGAGTTACAAACATGCAAACAATATCATCTCTCAACGTTTTCCTTTTCAGTCAAAAGCCTGCCACGCTTTTAAGATAAGATAAGATACATCTTTATTGTCCAGATCCTGACACATTGGTTTGGTGTTTCACCGCGACTACGCACGCACACACACACACACACACACACACACACACACACACACACACGAACACACGCACGCACACACACACACGCGCACACACACGTAGGCTTACAATCTCATGAATAATATAAAAGAGCAGCAATGTAAACAATATTAATCGTAAGTTAGATACACCCCAATGTTATTTTGATGCGTGCTCTATGGTCGTAAGTATACTTGTACAAGATGGTTAAGATGGAAGCATTTTGATAGATTATGGTAAAAATAACCATCTATAGCTTTCTTTGTTACAGATCAGACGCTTAGGTCTTTTACTTCTGACTGATGTTTTTATTTGAGGGAACAAGGGATGTTTGTTGTCTAAAAAGATGAATTAATTTACATATAATATACAACCCAGCTTTATCCTAACATCTATTTTGTCGCGTTTTTCTTTTATACTGAAGTAGGGTAAGATGGAAAAACAGGATTAAAAATTTCAAAAGAAAAAATCATAAATCTATTGTTGATAGAGATATTATGAAAAAAAATTACTGACCGAATTTCTTAAGTCTGAAAGACATGATGAGATAAATCCTCGTCCAAGATCAGCTGTTCAATTGTTCGTGGAAGAGAATACAGTGTGGGTTCATCGTCCTCGTAAGAAGGTCAAGAACAAAACCGAGTAATGGAACCGGCGTGTCCGGACCTGATGCAAGAGCTTCCGGTAGTGATTGATGTTTCTGTAAGAGTACTCTCCCCTGCGGAAACATCCTCAGAAGCAAATTTCACATTTATCGTGCGGGTGTGTGTGTGTATGTGTTTGTAGTTTGTTTGTTTGTTTGGTTTTTTTCTTTCGAGTATGACGTAATCCACCTAACATTAATTGGCACACGTTTTGTTCGATAACAGTTCTGACAGAAATGAACTATTTTGTATATTCCTATTTTTTGAAATGATCTCTCTAAGTTTAGAAGCTAGTTGAAACCATATGAAATCGAAAACAACCCAGAAAGAGAAATCGGAGCAGGTTTCGAGCAAAGTATATCAAAATGAAATAAAAGATAGAGATCACAAGAAAAACGGGTTGCTTTGACCAAGTGTGTCAGGGCTAACTCGCGCTGAAAGGGAAACATTATTCCAATATGTGTCTGTTTCTGCATTTATTTTCATTTCAAGATCAGGCTATGACCTTCTGTGATGTTTTTTTCTTTTCCCAGATCAAGTACCAACGCAAGTAAATCAGGCTCCAGCCTCCTGAAAGTTTGGAGTTGAGAAAGCTGTTTCAGCTCACTGCATTTGCATCATTTTAAAACTCTGTAGCTCTTAACCGTACAACATGACAAATAACGGTGTTGTCACCTAAGCAAATAAGTGCTCAAGAGGATACTTAAGAAGGGACATTCGATTGAGAACTGAAAGTGGAATGGACTTAAGAAGAAAAAACAAAATTGTAAAAAAGCAACTTAAAAGAAAGAAACACGGTTAGTAGTTTTCCAAAATCTCTCCTTCCAATGGCTCTCCCAAAGGTCCCCGAGTTTAAGTGCGAGATATTTTCAGCATCAGACATCTAATGAACTGGGCCAAAATGGCTGGCCCAAGCACTAACGGCGTTGTGACGATGAACGTTAGTTCCAGCCTGACGTCACAGCCGTACCATGAACTACTGCATCCTCATTGGCTGGAGCATGAGGAGGCTCCGGAGGGCGTTCACCTTTCCGTGGGGGTGTTCATTACTCTGGTTGGCGTCCTGGCCGTGTGTGGGAACAGCCTTGTGATCATTACCTGCATCCGGTGAGTTCAGCCTGTGTTTCATCTGTTGACTGCGTCAGAACTGACTGACTCTGTGATTGCCCTGGCGGTGGGCAAGGATTGATACCATTAACACAGCTAACGACGCTGATGATACAGGACTATAGAAACAATAGTCTTGTTATTGACTTTCCCTTCAACATAATATGGCTATGATAGGGCTTCCATATTCGTCTGGACCAAAACTGTATACGTATACGTTTAACTTCTGTCTTGTCAAAGCCGAAACAGTCTCGCTGGAGGCAATTTGGGGGTCGAAGCTGTAACCCCTTCCTGGGCAGGTTATGTTCTTGCGAAAGTATGATCCACGAAAACGATTATCGGAGGATTAGTTGTTGCTTTCTTCTTGTTTATGTTGTTGTCTTGGAGTGGGGATGTTTATTGTTATATACAAGATGATATTATCTGCTCATATATCAACATAATTTAAATAAAATGGCATGTAAAGAGAAGGAAAAAATGACCACCTTTACACCGATAAAGGTTATGGCACATGAATTGATCTTCCTAAAATAGTGAAGTTTAGCTCCCTGTTGATCTTCACATCTCTCCTTTTGCCGTTTGAGAGCTTCTCCCCGAGTTGCAACCACCAGTCTGTGTGCATTAACTAAGGTGGTGATGTGAACTGAGCTGGATGTTTATGTGCCTATAGGAAAAGGGCTACACTAGAAGAGCATAAATACACAGAGGCCAATTGATAAATATGAAACATTCTTTTTTCAAATTATGGTTTCCTAATTATTCAGCCCAAACATTTTACACCGATTAAAACCAAGATGAAGGAAATATAGCATTAAATTTCACGAAATGATATTTTAGACATTTATTCAAGAGAAAAACGACAATATACAGGGTGATCCCAAAAATAACTGTACAACATTTTTTTTCTAAACATTTTGCACACAATTTGTACTAGAATGTTGTAATTTGAAACAGATGTAATTCATTCAAAAGGAAATTGTTTGACACAATACAAAGAATAAACCTATTTCAAAAACGGAAATGACTTTTATACTCGTAATAACCACCTATAAATGCAAAATGAACCAATTTAAAAGATCTTGTAAGGAAAGTTAGGATGATTGGTTTAGTTGTTTTTTTCTTTCATTTCCAGAAACCTAATCTTTCCGATCTTGTAACCTTCAAATTAAATTTCTTTTCTCCTACAGAAATTAAAAAAATAGTTTTTAAATTCTGGAATTCCGAGAACCAATGGTCTATATGTCCTCTTTTGGACTTGACACATTTGAACGCGTCGTTCGTCACGTTCAGTGTTGGCCAAAAGCAATGATTCACTCAACCATGAGTACTCAAAGCCACACACACTGTACCCCTTACTGTACGGAGCTGTTTCTAGAGACAATAAGGAGAGGGGGGGGGTGGGGGTGGTGAGGTTGACCAAGTAGACAGCATTGATGGAGTATATGCTTTGAGAATGTGGACCACTGAGATGTAGAAAAGTCATTGCTGAAGGCATCATCTACGGACAGAGGCCTCATAGGGCTCATCTACTGAATTCTGCATCCTGGTAACGTTTAAAGGGGTGCTAACGGTGTGTGTTTGACCTGAAATGGTCGATTTGTCTAGGTATTTTGGGTTGTCATTCTCTACAGGTCCTAACCGAAGGGCCATTTTCACCCTTGACATCAAAGAAGGCCTTCAGGGCACTTTAACGTTATTTCCGTACCTTGTGCGAAACTTACGAAATGAGTTGGTCGTGAGGAAATGTTCAATACAAAAAGCTCTCTGCTCTTTACTGATCTTAACCATGATCTCAGTAGGAAAAAGGAAATTTGAGAAAAACTATCTGCAAACTTCTGTTGGCCTGATAGACTGCTGTAGTTAGAATTTTTAGTGGTAGGCCCAATGCAAAGCTACAAAAATGGGGAATTGCTGAAAGTGGGGTATTTTTTATTCTCTATGAAGAGCAAAACTATTTTGTGGATTTATCTGAAATGAATATCAGACAAATTCCTTTGACTTCCAAATTTGAAACGAAAAACTTCAGTGTGGAGGAAAATATTTACCAAAAAAATTTGTACAGCTTTTTTATTTGGATCAGCCAGTACTTAACGGCACACCTTGCGTCAAACCGGTATGCTTCTATCAAGGAAAAATATCAAGGAAATAATGTTTAAAGATACAAACACCATTTACGCAGGATAAAGAAGTAGCAAGTCAATCGTGTTTTTTTTCCTGGAAAATGGAAACATTTAGGATAAAACAGTTTAGTTGCTCCCAATTGGGATAGTTCAAGCGTTGGGATTTTTTAGGGTATTACTAAGTTTTTTTCTGGTAACAAATAATTTAAAAAAATGCAATATATCTAAAAAATTAGATTTGAATAAAAAAGAAGGCTGTAGCCTAAAGATTGTTATAGTGAAGAACCCGTTAGTGAAGTTGTCTCAAATAGGATAGCACTTGTGATCCCCAGAGACTCGTCTAGTTATACATAATATGTGAGGTGGGCTGACAAAATGAGTTACTTTTCGCAATCCACAAATGGAGATATTGGCCAAAAATGTACACCTAGTGTCAAATTTGTAGATATTGTATTGATGCCGTATTCTTTAACTATAATATGCCTTTTATTATGTCATACTTATAAATTGTCAAAACTCCACCTATATGCGTGATGTATCTATTTTCATAGGACTCGAATCTGAAAAGTAACTCATTTTGTCAGTACCCTTCACATATAATCTTTGTAGTTAGTGCAGACCTGAATTATGTTGGTCAATTGCAAAGAAAAGAGGAAAGAATGAAGCATAAAGTAAAACCATATACCGTTGGGGGATGCAAAAACGGAGGAGGAGGAGGTGGAAGAAGAGAAGATAAAAAAGACAGAAAAGGAGAAGGAAGAGGAGGAGGAGAAAAAGGAGCAAAAGGATGAAAAGGAGGAGGAGGAGGAAGAGGAGGAGGAGGAGGAGGAGGAAGGAAGGAGGAGGAGGAGGAGGAGGAGGAGGAGGAGGAGGAGGAGGAGGAGGAGGAGGAGGAGGAGGAACAGAGAAATACGGAGGATGGAAATGAAGAGTAGGAGGTGCAGTAGGAGGAAGGAAGTGAGGAGAAGGAGGAGGAGTAGGAGGAGGAGTAGGAGGAAGGAAGTGAGGAGGAGGAGGAGGATGAGAAGGAGTAGGAGGAGGAAGAGGAGGAGGAGGAGGAGGGCGGTGGGAAGGAATAGCAGAAAGAATGGGGGCAGCAACAATAGTAAAAGAGGGAGCAGGAGGAAAAAGTGAACAAAGACACGGAGAAGGAAGAGGCAGGGTTGAGGGGGGGGGGGCATCATTTTAAAAGTTGTTCATTTGAACAGATGTCGAGATATTTGCAATTGAAGGATGTGAGGTCACCTGGTTTCGGAGGTAAAATTAGCGAGAAAATGGCCGCAAAAGTTTAGTGACTTCCATAGCTTAAGAGTCCCTGGAAACTGTTTGTTGTGCTTTTAATCATCGTTTTTTTCCATAAAATCCACACATGTAAGTGATTTTGAAAGGACATGCAAGCTGTTGAGCTAAAAACAATTCGAGAAAAAAATTCCAAACTGGCCGAAAAATACCGATTTCTCGGATGTCCTTTTTTAACGAGCGCCTGATTTCACCACGACGTCTCACAAATAATAAAATAACAAATATCATTTGTATAGCACATATCCCCGCCGGAAACAAATTCTATACTCTTTAGACTATAATATTGCTACCCCAGCAGGCCGTAGGAGCCCTCAGAAATATTTTTTGCTTCCCGTGAGTATACAGTGTAAGTACTCAAATACTAACAAATTGACAATATCGTTTGCTGTCCATAGCCGTAACCCGGTTTTACCTTTGTGAAGTGAGGAAAATTCGTATGAAATACCCTTCCTAAAGACACAATGTCGGAACCTTGACGGGATTGGAACCCACGACCTTACGGTTGGGAGCCAGAGAGAACCAGTTGGCTACATAATGTTAAAGCAGCGAACTGAAAGAGAAGAGAAGGAAGCTTTACTTACTTACTTACTTACTTGGTTGGAGAATAGGCATCATAGCAAGCGAACGCGATATCATAGAACAAAATGAAGTACAAGTAACATAGTAGAATTTAAAAAAGAGAGGTAGAAACACGACTTGTAAAACAAGACATTCCTCATAAAATAATACGAAGGCGGTTATCCGCCCCCAACGACACATGCTAGATCTAGATCATTTAAGAGGCAGGGATTGACCTTGCCTGTCAAGCCCAGTCTGGTGTTAAATGGATTTTTTTTTTTATCAACAGAAAGCTTCAGATACTCAATTACGCGGACACTGAAATCGAAATCACGTTCTCTGCATGCGTCATCTTGGCACCTAACCCCTTCACAGGGGGGGGGGGGGAGTTGGGATGATATAGTAGAGGAGGAAGGTGCTGGGATGGAGAAGGCAAAAAACAAGCTATCGGAACTGATAGATTAGGGAACAAATGTCTATTATATTTGCAAACCTGTTTTTTTTGGTAAGCCATACGACTTTTTCTGAAAAGGGTTACCGCCCAGTGCATTATATTCTCTTGCGAACACTTCGGGGCAGAATGGGAAGAGACTATGAAATATTCAACATCATTATGCTATAAAACCGGCTCATAGTAGACTTATCAGGATGAATGTGCAGGGTGGGAAGGCAGCTATTAAAGAAGTGTTTCATTTATTGATGGCATTTTATTGATGATGGGGAATTGATAAGCATTATGTTGTTGTGTTTTCGTTAGTTCGATTGCAGTTCTGAACGACCTCTCCCGTTCAAGGCCAGTCTGTTTGCCAGGGAGCAGATGAGGACAATTCACCCTCGTAAAGAAGTAGAAAGAAAAAAGTATATCACCCCTCCTCCTTCCAATCAACACACACACACACACACACACACACACACACACACACACACACACACACACACACACACACACACACACACACACACGCACACACACTCTCTTTCTCTTTTATGTCCTCACACAAACGTCGACAAGGAAACTGTGATAATTGTAATGATGTTGATAATGATGAGAATACCGATGATGATAACCATTTATTTCTCCTTGGCAGGTTCAAGGACCTTCGAACACGATCCAATATTCTGATCATCAATCTGGCCGTTGGTGATCTTCTTATGTGTCTGATCGATTTCCCCCTTCTTGCAGCCGCCAGCTTTTACGGCGAGTGGCCTTATGGTCGACAAGGTAGTTATTACTGGAATTGCAACGATGTCTGATTGTTTGTGTCTGTGCGTATGTGAGGGAGGGTGTGTTTGTGAAAGAGATTTCCTTGATAAATATTTGTATTATATAATTCTATTCTTATTCTGTCCATGTCAAAACCCGTCAAAGAAAGATGATTGAACATGGTGGTGATGATATACTATTTCCATAACCAATACAGACAGATTTATTTTCAATGGCCTCTGACAATGACGCCCGTCGAAATCAGCTGCAATTCATAACAGAAAACTCACTAGAAACCAACTGCTGTACTCGTTCTGACATTGTAGTTTACTCTTTTCCTGTATTCTATAGTCAGTAATCCTTTATTGTTAAGGTGCCGCATATCCCGCTAGATATGGCGCGGTGGCCACTGTTTATCACCAAAGAACAGAGATTGAATTGTTGGACAAGATAAGTACAGATGTTCACATATCAGTATGAACCATTTAAAAAGCTAGGATGTAATCCTGACAGCAATTTCAATTCTGTCGTAAGGAATCCAAATCGGTGCAGAGAATGAACCCCTCTCCCTCCAAGCTCTCAACCAGCCTGGCTTTTATATACGCACTGATGTTTCCTTTTGCAAGTCCACTTTAAAAAAACTAAAACTAAAAATCTACGCACATACTACCCCTTCCCTAAAGGGTCCCTTCTTTTTTAACAGGGTTTTACTGACAATTTGCAGGTAGGGTCGGGGAGGGGGTGTTCACTATTGATGCTAAGTATAAGCCGACATATCGTGGTATCAAGTACTTTCCTTTGCTTAATGACAGATACTGCTGATTAAGTCTGTCTACTAGTTCACAGACTTGTCTCAAGAGCTGAGGAAACTCTTCTAGCTTACAGACAAGGCGTTACCTGAGAATTACAAGGTTCTATCTGACTTTTTGGGCTGTTTTGAGTTACTAAGCCATGTGAACACAAACCAAACGTTCTATATGCTCTATCAAAATTCTAAGACTATCCCGAGTCGTTACCAAGATATAAAAAGAATGGCATTCGAAAAAGCTTAAAATGCGGTGAAACTCAACATTTCTAAAGTCAATTTTCTCAAAACTTGGTACTGAGCAAATAGAACTTTTAAATTCTAGGTTAGCAAAGTCTCAGCAGCCGAGAAAGCTTCTCTTGTCCGTTGACTTGTCTCAACACCTGAGCAGGCCCACGATAAGGAGATTTGTCTTGTCACAACCTAGACAAATCTTCTGTCCGACGTATGAAGGGCTTGTTAGTCACGAAATGAGGTTTATCTTTCATCTGTAAGACACAGCATAATAACTACTCACTACTGTTAGAGCTTAAAAATCCAGTAGACATAAGTGAGGTGTGCGTGTGCTTGATGCCACAATATGGTTATAAAATCTAAGCGTCCAAAACGTATAATGTTATCAAACGGAATTCAACAGTGGCATAATTAAAATTTGGCATCTGACCTCAGATACAGAGCAAAATGATTCCCAAGTGTAATTGTACCATCATATCCGTTCTGTAATCATCGATATTAGAATATTATGTTTATCATAATAGCTATTAGAGGAACGCTACATTTGTTGGATATGCATTTATGACTGTCGTTTAAAAAAATGTATAACAGTGTAAGTGTTTTCTCTTCCTCCTAGATAATTCCAGCAAAAAACGTATCGAAATAGCAGTCACCACAATAACATTCATAGTGCATAGTAATTAACAGGTAACACAAATGAATGCTCGTTGTCTTTCGCATTGACCCTAACAGCCGCGCATCTCGTCCCGTATCCCTCCCCACAGAAGGCTACGCGATGTTATTAACACTTTATTCGAATTCAAGGGAATTCAAATCAGCTTCTCTAGCCCATACTAGTGTTTAGTTTTAGTAAGTGTTTCACGGCACTTGCAACAGTATAAGGTCATATAAGTGCCTAAGATGAGAGAGTAACAAGAGAGTAACAAGCACAAAAAAGAAGGAGGAGAGTTCAGGAAAATAGCAGAGGTTTGATTGGAAAGAAGGAATAAACCACACCAGAGCACCCGCCAACCATCCACTTGCCCATATTATGGTTGGATATCATTTTTCAAAAATAGGAACAATATCCATGTCCTGTGCGTTGAACGTATACGGTAGAAGTTGTATTCCCACATAACAATATCCCACCCATTCCGTGTTGGTCTCGGAGGTTTAACAGTGTAAAGTTACACTAGAGACACAAGTACCTTTTGCAGGCAGTGAAGTATGTTATTGTTCTCATCGCGGTCTTAGTATTATTTTGAGTTGTTCTAATGGGCAACAAGTATGCATCGAGTTAGTAAGGCATTCAGAATTTGGGAATACGATACATTTTGAATACCATTGAAAACTATGAACTTGCAATTAATTGGTCTCGTGCTTCAGCTACGAACGTGTGCAGTGTACTGTCTGATTTAAGAACAGTGCTGACAATTGAATCAAAAACACTGACATATATTATCACACGAAAACCGTATTTAATTATACGGTCTTATTTCATAGTGAAAAGAAAACTCCTGATTGAAATCACACAATACATGTTTCAGGGATTCTGTCTAGAGTAAGTGATATACTTTTTTTAAAATCCATAAGACAATACTTTTACTTTCATTATATTCTCGATGTGAATAACTCTAAAAATTGAAACCTATCAATTTCTTTCTCTCCACAGTGTGCCAAATGTACGCCTTTCTGACAGCCATAGCCGGCCTAGTAACCATAAACACGTTGGCTGTAATCGCAGCTGATCGCTACTGGGCAGTAGTCAGACGTCCTACTCCAGGCCAAAAACTACCAAAGTGTGTCACAAGTATCGCTGTCGCCTCGGTGTGGGCGTACTCGATCTCCTGGGCTCTATGTCCGATTCTTGGTTGGGGCGCCTACGTTCTAGATGGTATCAGAACAACGTGTACATTTGATTTCTTGACCCGTACCTGGGAAAATCGAAGCTTTGTAATAGGGATGATGATTGGGAATTTCGTTCTTCCCTTTGCTCTAATGGTGTTTTCTTACTTCAGGATTTGGGTCGCCGTCCGTAAAGTGAAATCTGGTTTGGAACGGGAGTCCTCTCACATTGCAATGGGAACAAGGCGTTTTTCCAGTGACAGTTGCAGGTCACATCGCCTTTATAAACGTGGGGGTGGGAGATTCAGCTTTAAGACAAATTCCTCAACCGGTAGTGAGTTCTACAAGAACGAAGAGGTGCCAAAAGGTGACGACATTGCTGAAGAGACGCGTGATGTCAATTGCAACGAACAACAGCTATTGGATAATGCTTTAGCAAAGATTTTCAAGCCTGTGAGAGAAGGGTCAAACGTTGAAGATTCTTCTAAGTGCAATGTCAACGACAAACATTTCGATCACAAACAGTATTTTAAATCGTTTAAGTCCGCCAATGAACAAAATCGAATTTCACGCCTAAGTGAGAAAATGCGACAATCAGAAGACACATTCGACACGTCTACGACGCTTCCATTACGCTGTCTGTCTTCGAATCACAAAAAATTGGAAAGAGGAATCACGGTGCCTCAAGACAAAAGTAGACTATACAGCGAATTACATCAGAGCGGCCTTTCCAAAACAACATTCCATTCGAATGGCGAAACAAAAAGAGTCGTGAGATATCCTCAAAGAAAGTACACTTCCGTACCAACGCTTTCAGAAACCCAGAGGTCCTCGTCCACTCTCAGCATTTCCCGCTGGCACAGGAATGTTTTCTGCGCGATTCGCCACAATTACAATCTCGCCTTGGGCAGCACGTTATTCGTCAAGCAACATCGCTACCGCTTGCACTGCGAGCAGAAGACTGTTAAGATCATTATGTTTCTCCTGATTGCTTTCACAGTGTCGTGGTCACCTTATCTTGCCGTGAGTATAATTGGACTGTTCGGGGACCGGAGCCAGCTCACGTACCAAAACACACTGACCGCAAGCCTCATTGCCAAGACGTCTATGGTGTTTAATCCTATACTGTACTCCATCAGCCATCCTAAAGTGAGGAAGAGAATCGCTAACCTCGCTTGCTGCTATTCCGTTAGGAGGCATCAGCAGCAGACCTCAAGAATCAAAACAGGAAGAAGATCCACCTCCTCAGCGACACCTAGTAGATCATGAATATCCCAGCTGATTTGTCTTCTTTTCCCTTCAAACCCCTCCCCCCTCTCCGTCCTCCACTTTAATTCACTTTTCTCGCTCTCTCAGTCATTCTTTCCCCTTCAGACCCCACCCTATCTCTTTCTCCCCTCTCCCTGTCTTTTTCTCTCACTATCGATTTCTCTCTTTCATTTTTACGCAATCTATCATTATATCTAAGTATATATCTATCTATCTATCTATCTATCTATCTATCTATCTATCTATCTATCTATCTATCTGTCTATCTATCTATCTATCTATCTATCTATATATCTCCCTCATATGTAATACGATTCGTGATTTTTTGTTAAGGTCTCAGGGTAGTGACAGGATCTTCCTTGCCCTGTCACTTCAAATCATTTCAGAAACAACACATTTTTAAAGTTTTAAAAAAAGAAAGAAAAAAAACAAAAACAAAAACAAAACAAAAGCCAACTACGAAACAAAACTAAAGGATCCCATTAACCAAAATAAAACCAGACGTCAAAGTGGCAGTTTGGGGAGAGAAAATGATTCCTGTAAAGTGGATTTACCGTAACGGGCGATGTTTTGTTCCCTCGAGACTAGTCAGTGACGCGCTATGATATACTCAGTACCCAGTGGTGCTGTCTGGGTCACAGTGATCAATTTCACTTTTGTTTAGAGGGTCTGCGCACACGATAGAGCGGATCGACTTCAAAGTTGACTGAAAGCAAAGCCGTACCATCTGCTTCTCTTCTACTCTGTAAATCGAAATTTAAAGAATGCCATTGCTTTTGTTGGTAGGGGTGGTAGAAAAGAATTACAACGTATTACTTGTTGTGAATGGTCATAACAGTCAGACGCCGATGTTCACTCGACGCCCATGAATTAGGCATTCAAACCATGTGATAGCTCTGTTTGAGCCTTTGTGTTTATGTCTAATATGAGTATGTCATGGTAAGCGGGATAGAAAGATAGAAAGAAACGCATATAAAGCAGAGAAACACTGAGAAAAGTGAGAGAGAGAAAGACAAAAAAGACAGAAAGAAAAATAGATTGGGTACGAGAGAAAGAGAGAGAGAGAGAAAGAGAAAGAGTGAGAAAAAAAGAATGAGAGGCAGAGAAGAAAATAGACAGACACGTGCAGAAGAGGAAAAAAGTGAGAGCGAGAGATACACTCACTTAGAGTTAGAGAGATAAAGAGATAGAAAGAGGGCTAGATGGAGAAGAAGAGAGACAACGAGAGAGAACAAGAATGTGTGTTTGTGTGATAAAGAGTGTGTGTGTGTGAGAGAGAGAGAGAGGTAGAGAGAGAGAGAGAGAGAGAGAGAGAGAGAGAGAGAGAGAGAGAGAGAGAGAGAGAGAGAGAGAGAGAGAGAGAGAGAGCGTATGTGTGATTGCCGAAAAATATCCAGGCTTGTTTGCGTATGCATGTGTGTAAGGTGTGTATATTATGTGTTTATTTGTTTATTCGTGTGTGTGGCTGTATTTGTGTGTCTCTGAGTTGGTCTCGACGACAGTGTACTTAAACAATGATACAGACATGTGATTATAAATTTATTGTTATAATATATTTGTAAATTTTTATGAATGTACTTCACTGATTTATATATTCATTAACATAATATTTATTGTTATGCCAGATATGACCTCTTAAAATCACATCTCTTGTACTGCAATGAACAGTACTTTTTAGAAGACGTATCTTTATTCTTGTGTTTTTTGCCAAAGATCCTGAACATGTTTAAGGCAACTCTCAAGAATTGAGAATGGGTCAGCGTGTGGACATTTTGACTTCTTGCTACCGTCTCATTGCACAGACTCTGCTGTGTATTTTATACTTTATAAATTTCGAATATGTGTCCTCGCGATGAAAAAAAAATATCAGTGACAGAAATTTCCTATCTGGAGAAAAAGCAGGAACTGAGAGAAATTGATTGAAGTTGCAGCAATCATTTTTTTAGTTTTAGAGATGAACAATTTGGTCTCGTACTTTGGCCTCTAGGTCGCGACGTGCCTATAGCACAGAAGATAAATGTTCACAATGCTATTAACAACTCATAGACTTTCGCAGGGAATTACTTTTGGGGGAAATTCAGCTAGGGTTGACCTGACCTATATAAATGTCTGGAATTTTAACTCAAAACTAAGCTTGCTGAAACATTCGCAACCCCCTAAAATCGCATTACAAGCTTGCTTTTGCAGCTTTTCAGTAAGGCTGCAATGTGCCGGCAATGCGATTCTAAAATTAAGATAATCCCGAAATTCAGAAAAAACAGGCAGTCCAGAAAATAATGTTTGGGGAAACTCTTTCGTTGTACTCTTTGTCAGTGCTTGCCGTCTATCATCATTCCTTTCTTGAAGAATAATCTGTTCTCTCCGTTTGGAAGGTGTTTTTTATAGAGTTATTTATTATATTCTTACAATAATAGCTTATACCGATATGTTATTTTCTAATTTCTTCTTCTTCTTCTTCTTCTTATTGTTATTATTATTATTATTATTATTATTATTATTATTATATTATTATTATCATTATTATTATTATCAATATTATTATTATTATTATTATTATTATCATTATTATTATTATTATTGTAGTTATAATTAATGTTATTGTTATTGTCATTGGGTTTTTTTCCAAATACTTATTTTTACTTTTTTGTTATCATTAGTATTTTTGTTATAATAATTATTATTTCATTATGTTAAAACGATGATTATCAGCATTACTATAATTATTAATGTTAGCAGTGTTTTTAATACAAGTTTTATTACAATTTTTATGATAATTTTTATTTCTTTGTTTTTAGACTAGTATTTGTTGTTATAGTATTTGTTGTAAAGACCTTAGAGCACGATGGAGAGTATGGATATGCGCTGTATAAATACAGTTTTTCTAATATCATTGCATGTACTATAATTATTATAATTATCATCATTGTTATCATTATTATCATTATTATTATCATTATTATTATTATTATTATTATTATTATTATTTTTATTATTATTATTATTATTTTTATTATTATTATTATATCGTTATTATTATTATTATTCTTTACTATAATAACAATTATTATTTCTATTATTACTGCTATTACAATTACTATTATTGTTATTATTATTGCTATTTTTGTTGCTGTTGTTATTCGTACTATACTTACTGTTATTGGACAGTTAATTTTACTGCTTTATAATACTATGAAACTGATAATAATGAAAACAATGACAAATAAATAACCGAGATAATTATATAACACATCTTGAATATGATCACAATTATAATTTTTACTACTACTTCTGTATGATTATTACGACTACTAATAGTTTTCCCATTGGTATAATTCTCCAATGGTGTTGTATTCATCATTATTATTATCATCGTTATATTGTTATTGTTATTAACATTAGTATTATATCATTGATTTTATGATTATTGATATTTTATTCAATATATTATTTACATCTGCCAATGAGGTTCTTTTTTTTTAAATAAATGAATTTTTCTATTAGGATCATAGCGCCAATTCTGAAAGATAAAGGGATTCCATTTATATATTTTCCCTCTTATCTTTGTCATTATCTCTGTTAAAATTCCATAGTTATTAATCATTCAAAATGTGAGTGTTGACTAAGTAATATATAAACACGTAAACATATATCTTTGTGCTCGTAAGTTTATTTGTTAGTGTGTTCATGTGTGAGTGTGTGTGTGTGTGTGTGTGTGTTTGTGTGTGTGTGTGTGTGTGTGTGTGTGTGTGTGTGTGTCTGTAAGTGTGTATGTGTGTCTCTGCTTTCACTACTAACGAAGATGGTTCTCTTACTTAAACACAAAATAGTATGTCTATCTATCTATCTATCTATCTATCTATCTATCTATCTATCTATCTATCTATCTGTATTGTATCTATTGATAGATCGATCAGCAAACCTGTTTTTCCGTCTATTTATCCTTTTTCTCAACTGCCTTTTCAAATACAATTTACTATACTTTTTGAGCGTTTATCAGTTGTATTAAAGTAGCTCAGTAAGACGTTCAATGCCTTGGGAATCTTTTATTATAAAAAAGTACTTTCTCATTGATATACATTGCCTTGACAGAAAATCTGTGTTATTTCACGTACCTTAAAAATGAACGGAGGTACTACTTTGCATGAGATATGTGTTGGCTAGCCTCAAGTTTTGCCTTTAAAAAAACTACAACCAAATGAGGAAAGCAAAACAAAACACGAAAACAAGCTGGATTCATGTTATTGAAACTGTAATAATGTATTAGTCAGTTAACCTTTTATTGAAGAATTTGATGGAATGTATTTAATTCGTTTTTCATTCCTCTTTACGTTATTTACGAATTCTTGTCATTCTCATTCATTTATTGACGTCTATTGTTCCTAATGTTTGCTATTTTTCTCTTTTTGTAATGCTATCCATGCTCACTTAAGTTATGTCATTTTATATCAAGTATTTATTTAGCTTTTTGCTTTAAACTTGATACTTATTTATTCTTATTAAATCAGTTGAGGTTTAAAAGTTCATATCAATGATTTTGATTACCATGTTATACCCTTATGATGAAATATTATGATGCGATTTTATCTTATATTAACCCAACTCTCACTTGTTATAAACGTGTGGCCAAAGGAAGTAGCCATCATAAACCAATTTAGAGAAATATCAAGTAAAGATTCGTCTTTTTAGTGTGAAGGCCAAATTACGATAATCTCATTTTTGTTTTTGAAGACATCGTAAAATCTGTGCCATAAGACATCGTGGCAATTGCATTAACTGATTTTATTTTCAATGTACGCCATTGTGCGCCCCTATTGACATAATTTAGATCGTTTAGGAAACCAGCTTCGGACCCTGCCTGTCAGGGTCAACCCAAGCTGAAAGAAATTTATACAGCATCCCAACGGAATTTCTCCCTTCTCAGAAATTGAATTTGGATACCCTGCATGCGACAGCGAAGCGCTTAACCGCTACATCACATAAAATTGTGCATTAATGGCGAAAGTCCAGTTGTGTCAGCGCCATTAAAAAACAACAACTATGTGCAAGGTGTGCAACTTTTAATCAATGTATTTACGCTGTTGCAGAACACTGTGTTTTCATGTAAATAAAGGGTAATTTATCGAATAATTATTATGGCGACTCTGCCACATGTACATCGTCTATGAATTGTGATCACTTGTTCCATAAAAATGTCAGACACAGAAAGGCACTTGTTTTCCTTCTTTTACTTATTATATGTTTCGTTGTGACGAAGTGAACTAATCAAATATCTGTTTATGTGAGTGATACGAGTGTTTATGCTTGTGTGTATGTGTGTATATGTGTGTGTGTGCGTTTGTGTGTATTCATGTGTGTATATTTAATATGTGTGTGTGTGCGTGTGTGTGAAAGAGAGAGGGAGACGGGGGGGGGGGGGGGTGAGAGGGGCGACGAGTGGGGGAGGAAGAGGTATCATGATATCAAGATTTCAAAATGATTTTATTGATTTTAAAGGCCCTTGGACCATGCATCTACAGGTTTTAACATTTGACTCGGCAATTGCATGAAGTGGTGCAGCATATATATTTTATACAAATCGAGCACGCATGCACGCACGCAGGCATACACACACGCACACACGCACGCAAGAGAGTGGGAGAGAGAGAGAGAGAGAAAAAGAGAGAGTGAGAGTGTGTGTGTGTGTGTGAGAGAGAGAGTGATAGAAAGAAAGAGAGGAGAGAGACAGAGAGAGAGAGAGAGAGAGAGAGAGAGAGAGAGAGAGAGAGAGTTAGTTTAGTTTTAGTAGAGGTTTTACGGCGCTCGCAACTGCATACGGTCATATGAGTGCCAGAAGATTAGAGGTGTTACAAGAGAGTAACAAACATAAAAAAGAAGGGGAGATAAGGATTACAGATGTTCGATAGGAAAGAAGGAGCAAACCACACCAGAGCACCCGCCAACCACCCACAGAGAGAGAGGGAGAGAGAGAGAGAGAGAGAGAAAGAGAGAGAGAGAGAGAGAGGGAGAGAGGGAGAGAGTGAGAGAGAGAGAGAGAGAGAGAGAGAGAGAGTTTGTTTGTTTGGGGTTTTTTTTTTTGGGGGGGTGGGGTTGAGGCAGGGGCGTCCATGACTCAAAGGGTCTAACAGTCGCTGTAAATCTCAATTGATGTAGTCATGAAAGTTGCATATTGCGGAAAAAAATGGGTGTAAAGGAGAGAAAACTACGAGACAAACTGATTGAGAAAACAGAGACAGTGTCGATAACATCTGTCAGAATGGAAAGTCCCCAGGCCGTGAATCCAAATAAGTTCATCCGTTTGGCGCAGCAAAGGGCATATTGCACCACAGCTAAATGATATCGTCATGTGGCACCATGATAACTTCTAAAGGTGTTATGTACGCCAAAGAGAACTCAAATCTCTATTCTGAAAGAATTACGTAGAACCAAAGGTGCAATGGTTCGTTGATACTTTTAGACCAAGGGAAACAACATACTTTGATCACATAAATAGGTTCGATAGTTTAAGTTTTGTTTTAGCTTTAGTATGACACTTGCAACATAATTAGATTGGATTATATAACTGCCTAAGGTTTGAAGTGTTACTAGACAGGAGAGTATCATACTACGAGAAAATGAAAGAGGAGAGATAAAAATGACAAAATTTGATAGTAAGTAAAGAGCAAGCCAAA
>NW_004797346.1:925971-933471 GCF_000002075.1 Aplysia californica
TTGTTGTTGTATCTTGTTTTTGTTATCGCTTATAGCTTGAATTAAAAACTATTCTTGAACAAAAATGTGATGCACCCTGGTGATATCATGCGCTTGTCAAAATAATGAAATCAAAGTAACCAGCATTTTTCGTGCTGTTGAGCCATTTTTTTTTAGCATTTTCTCTTTCGACTCAACGTCTTCTTTGTCTATTCAAAAATGAATTTCTGAGTAAATTATTCTGAAAAACGTTGATCAATGGTTTAAAAGTTGTGTAATCACGGTTTTCAAGTACACTCAAGATTTTGAAGTCACCGAACTTTGGCGGCCATTTCTCGTTAAATTTACCAGTGACACCCAAACTTCCTTCAATGACAAGTATCTCGTCTTCTATTCACGATAGGCGTTTTATTTGTTTTTTCATCTAAAGCAGTTCAAATGAACAAGCTTTAAGGTGATACCAATAATTTTATGCCCTAAAATTGACGAGCGCCCGATTCCACCCCGTCTTGACTCAAACATTTCGGAGTCACAATGGCACGTTGTGCTGATTGGGGATCCGCTCTTTTGCTAGGCCGGTTGTTGGACTTTGGACTATTCATGTCCTCAGACAGCCCCTGGGGTTACTGCAAGTTACTGCGTGTCCCTTTCAGTCAGGCTGAAACATTCTTTTTAATTTGATGAGGTATCTTGACTTCCACCTGAGTAGAATGGAAGTAAAGAGATAAAATGAGGGAAACAATAAGGGGGAAAACAGGGGAGAAATGGGGGACAGGGGGGGGGGGGGGTGACAGCACTTGTTGTGCAAGCAACCTTTAAAGGTGAAAAACACCAAGTGACATTTATTTTCAGAAGAAAACGTGGAATTATTGGGAGGGGAGTGTGAATCTTCTCTGTTGACTCTTTCTAACGTCTTCTTTTTCATTCTAGACATTAGGTAATGTGTCCTGTATTTAAAATATCCACTTATAATACATAACTAGTACAATAGTTATTCTCATTTCCTTCATTCAAATCCTTTGTGTAAAACACTTAAGGTCATTGGTCTCTACTTTGGAGTACCTCAGAATAAGTAATTGTGAATATTTTGTTATTGTAAACTTTAAAAAAGAAAAAAAAATCTAATTAACCTGCAGCGACAGAGGCACTATCGCTGAATCTATGCTCTTGCAAATTTTGCAAGTACATGTATGTCGAAATCCTGGTACCAAGGCTTTTTTCACCACCAGCCTGAAATATCTAAACATATTGCTTGATACATGGTAACACATCATCCAAGAAGCTACCGAAACAAAGAACTGGCGATGTGTGGATTTTTAGGAAAAAGCAAAAGGAGCGAAAAATGAAAGATGGGAAAAATTTGTCTGAGAAATTGGACAAGACAAAGGTTTACACAAATTTAGGAAGATACACAATAGAATGAACAACGGGCGCACAGCAAACTCAATGCCGGATATCAAGAGCATTGATGGAATGACCATTCTGAGAGATGATGCAAGCAAAGGAGAAGCCTTTCTTAACAGATACATCACGCAGACTGATCAGGGTGATGCTGAGACAAGGAAAGAGGTATGCCAGAGGTTGAAGGGAGTCATGCGGG
This sequence comes from Aplysia californica, assembly GCF_000002075.1. NCBI lineage: Eukaryota > Metazoa > Mollusca > Gastropoda > Aplysiida > Aplysiidae > Aplysia > Aplysia californica. Next base: position 927,551 of record NW_004797346.1, read on the forward strand.
ACGAGGGATTTGACAACATCATCACAATAGATTTGGTCAAATCTGTGCTAAAAGCCAACAACAACACAACGCCAGGTGCAGATGGGATACAGTACAAACACTTTAATGAGCTCAGTGACGAGGAACTGGAAATAATTGTGGATGACTACTACAGCAGCATCATGACATCAATTGTACCAGAAGAGTGGCTGCACAGTTATTTAAAGCCACTACTAAAACCTGGGAAGAATCACAAAGAACTCAACGGATACTGCATTATCACCATGCAAAATGTGTATGGAAAAGTGCTAGAAAAATGCATGGCAAGAATACTTATGAATGAGCTAGAGGACAATGGGAACCTACCTAAGGAGTTAGGGAGTTACAGACCCAGAAAGGAAACTTGGAACAACGCAGGGACATTAGTGTACGATGTATATGAAGGCTTTCAGAGAGGAGAAGAGACCGTGGCAATAGCATTAAACCTGGAAGATGCTTACAATCATGTAAATTATGAGAGGCTAATGTGTGCTCTGCTAGATTGTGACGTGAACCCGTGGATTGTTGGGTGGATCGCAGGAGCAATGCTAGAAAGAAAAGTGGCTTTGCGATGTGGTCAATGGATTTCAAGCCCACAGGTGATAACACCAGGACTCACACAGGGCTCACTCTTATCGCCCATACTGTTCAATGTCTACATTGCTCGTATTGCAATGCTGAACAGCATTGGGCCAGGGAGAATACTAACTTTTGCAGATGACATCTTGGCCTACAGGCAAGGACGGGATCGGCGGAAAATGACACATGAACTACAGCAAGAGGTTGAGAAAATCATGGAGTGGTGTGAGGAATCGACCGCAGTGATCAACCCTCAGAAGGCCACGGCACTGTGGTTCTCTTTAAACAATCGAATAGTAAAGACAGCTGTCCCAGAACTGACGGTAAATGAACAGAATATTCAAAGATGTCAGAAGATGCGGTATCTGGGAGTGGTTTTCGATCGCTGTCTTTCCTTCAAAGATCACATAGATGGTGCAGTGGAAAGGGCAAAGAAGGGCTTGAATGCAGTGAAGGTCATGGCGGCTTCGGGAATGGAACAAAGGCTACTGCTTCTTATGTATCAGCAGCTGGTCTTGGCAGTCATGGATTATGGACTCGGAATATTGACCTTGACAAAAACCCAACGGAAAAGTTGAAGCGAGTTCAAAATGAAGCCATGCGCATCATACTAGGCTGCACCAGGGATACGCCAATTATCTGTATGAGGCATGTATTGGGTCTCATGTCAGTGGAAAACAGACACAAAGAAGCTCAGGTTAGGGCGTACATGAGAGTGGCGGCGGATAAGCAACACCCACTTCACAAAGCCATTGGAGCAATCAAGGGAAATCGCCTACAACGAGAAGCTTCTTGGATGGTTGAAGCTGAAAACACCTTCAAGGAAGTCTGCTCACTGGAAGATATAAAGCGGGGTGAAGAATGGATAAAGATGAATGAGAGACAGCAGGGAGATTTTGGGAAGGTAGTGATTACGCTGAACAGAGAATGTAGAGAGTGGCCGCATGGGGCGACAGATGCTGAGATAAGACAACTGATTGAAGAAAACTCACCGCACGGAAATGTGGTTGTATACACGGATGGATCTGTTAATCGAGGGGAAAAATCTGGATGGGGCTTCTCAGCAAGAGTGAGTGGCAGATTGGTGCAGGAACAGCAGAAAGCATACGATATGACAACATCTAGCATGAGAATTGAGATAGAGGCAATCACTCAGGCTCTCAAATGGGTCACAACAACTCGACAAGCACATGTGATCTTTGTCACAGACTCTCAGAGCACTCTGAGGAAGATTGAAAGTGGAAACCTTAGAGCTGAATGGACAGAGCTCTTGAAGAAACAACACTTTAAAAAATCACGTGGATCTTCACCCCGGGCCGGGCCATGCTGGAGTCAAGGGGAATGAGCGGGCTGGTGAGCTCGCTGGGAAAGCAAAACCAGAAGGGAAGCTGTGCCCTGACAAACATGAAATTGTACGGTCAGTCAAAGAAAAAAAAAGAAAAAGAACAAAAAGAGACGGAATACCATCATCTTGAGCGACTTCGTGAGTTTGAAATTGGATGAGGCGCCTGCAGAAGTTCAAGACTGAGTGGGAGGAGCAGAAGGATATGGAATCAACCATTACTTGGAACCGTCAGCATCTACACACTTCGAGATGTGCTTCTTCAGGGGAGGGAGCGCTTATGGGAATGCCCCTTGTGCAGTGATGTCGGTCCTTTACACAAGTAAACAAGTAAACATGGTAACTTTTTTAAGTGTCTGCTGGGGTGTTCAGTTTCCAAAGTTTATTCAACATGTGATATTATTATTGGTCAGCATCATTAATAAGTAAAATAGCACATTTAATATAATGCAACGCATGCTGATATAAGTGTCAATTTCTTCACGTCCTAAAGCGTATCTAGCCCCAGTGCGTGTGGGATTGCTAGGTTCCCTCCTGCTGTACACAGTGGTCACCGCATGTCTTCTTGTCCAGTGCTGCAACCCGCGGAGCCGGAAGTCCTGCGTGACCTGGGTCATTGACGTCTGCGCCGTTTTAGCAGGTGTGTTATTGGAGTAATTGTCTTGTGAAGTGAATTCGAAATAGATAGCTGGCGCCTCAATATACACAGTATTAATTATTAATACTAACTAAAAATTTGCGTAAACTGAGTCACGAGTGCTTAACAAATTTAGAGAGGTAAGTTTCATGAACAGAAGTTCAGCTGTCAAAGAATGATTTACATGGACCTTGAATCTGAGTGCCTGACTTCTGGTTGAAGGTGAACGCTCAATTCTTGAATTCTGTACGTTACTCAATACAATAATATTACAGTTGTTATAATATTACAGTTATCTCCTTCGAGGGAAAATGACCTCTACCGTGCCCCAAAACAGTATGCCTGATATTGCCTTGATAACTAATTTGGTACAAAATACTTTGCCGATTCTGTGCGTTGTTTCTTGTTGCATCTCCTGGGGCTGTTGTTGTTGCAGCTGTTGTAGTGCCGATGCGTATCTTGCTGCGCCAGTACAATGTTTAAAAACTTCTTTTGGTAGCGTGGCTTGTTGTATCAATGACATCCACTGTTAGTTCGGGGGGGGGGGGATGTTAGCGTTCTCTTTAACCCCCCTTGATTCGATTTCCGAATAATATGCCGTGAGCAGAAAAAATAAAATTAATTGTTTCTCGCCTTATCAAGTCTTATGTTCTAAATTCCTGTTTGCACTTAGGTAAAGAATTTAAAACACCAAGCTCAATGAAGCAGTTAGCGATTCTATATATTTAAAACAAATACAAAAACTTGTTTATATTATTGACTAAATACCTAATTATTCGCTAGTAGCTGATTAGATTGCACCTTTCTGGAATAGTCTTCAGAACTGCTCCTCAAATATTTGAATATTTGTATGTCATCCCCAGGTTTGGAAGCGGGCATATTGTAGCCATTTTTGGCAACATTGCTTGGCATGTGCCGGTCTATGTTTAATATGTCATCATGTCTAATTGTTCCAAGCTGTTAGCTAAAGTCGGCTTCAGGGAAAGCAGAGAAAACATAGTATATCATATACACTTCATTGCGCTTTGTTATGCATATTCATTTAAATTTACTGAATAATCGTATCTATTTCCTGCGTCACCATTCTCACAAAAATTAAGACACTACTAAACGTTTCTCTCTCAGAGCTGCTAGCGACATTATCCCTGGGCTTATACGGCTTCAAGACTGTTATGGCAAGGGCAAAAATGCCGTCGTTACTTTGGGGGTTTGCTATCACGGTCACAGCTGTGATGATTGCTCTTCTTGGAAGTATACTCCGAGCTATGGGCCCTGTCAGTGGATGGAGCAGAGGGTTTTCTTGTCTTTTGCCCAAAAGAAAATGTGGAAAGGGACAGATTCCGTACAGAGAGCGGCAACGGCAATACCATACAGGAGGAATGTATCCCTGGGTAAGTCAAATGTTGATATGCTATATTATCATTTTTTTCTTCTAATATGCTAGTTGTGCTCCATTTTGAACATTATCTATTTCCTTTCATTGTATAAACTACTGACACATATTGCAATAGATTTACTTGAGGCACATCATTCTAAGGCTGCCTAGCATGGCATTTAATAAGTTTGCAAAATGCCATAAAAACACAAATCAGTTCCATACTGTTCATAGACATTTTACTTCAAAGTCACTTTTTGTTCGAACTGCCTGATATTGTTGTAAAGTAGAACGGAAATATCTGTTAATTTGAAAATCAAAAGCTATATTAATATTGGAAATACTACATGATTCCAACTCCGGAATTCCACAGATGAGAAACCAGATTCGATACCAAAGGCGCCAGGAGCCGCAGACGATGCCTCTACTGGCCTTATACCGTGCCGACGCAAAAGCTGGGTATCAGGTAAAAAAAGAACCTGGGACATTTTGTCCCCTTATCTACAGTAACGATGCTTCTGCCTTACATAAATGTATACTCATACATACAGAAACGTACTCACAAACGCAAATACAGCACACGTAAACGCAAATCTAGCACACACACACACGCGCACACACACACACACACACACACACACACACACACACACACACACACACACACACACACACGTACACATACAAACACATTCACACACAAACAAACACCCGCACAAACACACACACACGCACATACGCACACATGCACACGTACACCCATCAACAAGAACTCCCCAAGTACTATTGTTCTGGGCAATGGACTCTGTCAACTGTATCCCATTTTCTTTAAGTCCCTCCTCCACTGACTTCTAGGCTTTCCTAATAAATAGCCTGACAGTGTTGCAAGACACGTTAAACCGATACAAGTTCTCACGTTCTGTTATTAAAGAAGATAGACGTTAAATTTAAGTGCCCCCGCCATGAAATAAGGAAATGATTTTAAAAATCTAATAATTATATAGGGTGTATGCATATAAATACTTTATTATGGCACCGTCATGATGTAACACTCACTCTCTGTTCCGGGTGCTTTGCAATGTTCAATGTAACAACACATACCTCTCTAAAGATAGTACAGCAAACGTCCTTATTCAGGTTGAGCAAACTGACCTATCCATTTTATTCAGTCTAAGGAGAATACTTGTTGGATTGACGCGATTTTTCCGCCGTTTATTTAACAATACTCTTCGATGGTGTAATTTACGTGTTACCTGTATCCTGTATCATTGAATGATATCCAAGGAGCCATCTGGATATTAATTGCCTGTCTCGTTTGTTCCTATCCCCAGTACGTATCAATGCCTTCCTCACGGCGCACCAGTCGCAGCAGGCAATCCTCACGCCACAGCTATGAAGAGATCAGCGTCTCTGAGATGCCCGCCCCTCCACCAGAACTTCTTCGGCCCTTGTCCACGAGTGACCAATGTCCACCACCACCACCCGATGAAGGTGATCTAGAGTGTTCTTAGGGGTTAACAGACTTCTGTTAAGTCACTTTTCAGCATTGTTAGGGTCGTACAGGTTCGCGCATTAGACTCAGAGGAAGACTGTTTATGCTTTCGAACTTATGCCAACGATTTCTTAGCCGTAAGATAAGGTTTCGTACGTAAACTTGTATTTAAGAGCTTTGCGATTTGTATTATTCAAATTTGAAAACTAAAATAGAGAAAGTGGGGGGGGGGGGGGGGGGGAAAAAAGCAAAAGGGGGGGAAGCAGAAAATTCGTAGCTCGTTGTAGAACATCGCTGGTGCAATAAAATAATTAATTTTGCCGAATTGTGGCAGTTGGGGTGTGATGGCGTATTGAAGATATGGGATAACAAGGCCAATAATTACCACGCTTCCCAAAATTATTACATACCATGTTTGTTTTTAAAGAAATAATTTAATCTTAATTTTTATAGCCCCTTTAAGCATGTTCATAATATA
>NW_004797346.1:940971-942385 GCF_000002075.1 Aplysia californica
TTTTAAGCATTGTACTACACGTTCCTTAGTATTTACATACATATGAAACTATGGTCACTTAAAACGACACTAGACCATTGTGAAAGAGAAGCTTGAAGGAAGAATGCTGTACCGTCGGGACTTCACAATCACAACATGTAGATCTAGACAGACATTGAAAACAACAGGAGCCAGACACGACTGTACCGGTGGACGTACTCTTTATTACTGACCAGTAGTGACCACTCTTCTCTAAAATACGTGCCAGTGGTTACAGTTGCCAGGTCTTCCTAAATACTAAGGCAATAGAGGTGGTTTGCCTAATAGTAATGGACATTACAAATGCTGTGGGGCAGTAGAGCCAGATGTAGATAAAGAGTAACGTGGATGGACTACATTAAAATATGGACTGGTTTGGATATAGCAGAAGTGTGCAACATCAGCTCCAAACCGTGAAGAATGGAGGGTCATTACAGAAATGACACTTTCAGGTGTTAAAGATATGATTATTATAGTTGCTGTTATTTGTTCTCTATCACGCTCGAAAACTGAAGTTGACACAGCTTCCAGGATTCCAGGAGTAAAAGTTCATTTAAAATTATTTCTAATCGAAATAATGCGAAACCAATCCTAAACCAAAAGTGGAAAGAGAAGAGTAAGAATAGCCACCTGGACACCCCCCCCCCCTGTCCCTCTCTCCGAAAAAAGAAAAGGACATATCTGTATACCAAATGCGTACCTGGGCACCCATACTCCTGAACATCGTGTTGGAAGAATATAAGTCCATCGGATTCTTCGATGCTGCATGTCGGGCAAACATCATTCCGACCCAAAAGGTGCCATGGTCAGAAGCCCTGATGTTGTCTGGTATTCCAGGAAGATTGTTGGACAAGGGAGTGACTGACAGAAACGTGTTTGTTTCCAGACTGACACTGTTGAGGAAAGACAGATTATGATTGCCGGAAAAAGGGAAATAAAGTAAAGAAAAAGTAAGTAAATTAAAGTAAAGTACAGTAAAGTACAGTAAAGTACAGTAAAGAACAATATTTTAGCAGTACTTGTCCACAAAGCAAAGTCTGTCGTCTTTCTGGCATTACCTGACCACCCTGACTTGGGTTGACTCCACGACTAGCAAGTTCTTCTCGTCTGACGTCAGTTCAAGGCCATTGGGGAAGGAAAACCTGGGGCGTAGCTGGTTCACTGCTCCAGAGCTAGGGATGAAGGCGATGAGCCTGAGAACAGAAATGTGAGAGTACAGATAAAAATTATAGTAAACATTTATATATTGCAATGAAAACAGGCCCTTTTCTCTTTAAATTTAAATTTATGTTTTTATGCCTCATCAACAAAAACAACAGCAGCATCAACAACAACAACAACAACAACAACAACAACAACAACAACAACAAATACTACTACTACTACTACTACTACT
>NW_004797346.1:942485-945642 GCF_000002075.1 Aplysia californica
CAAGACAAATGACACATTTTTTAATCAAAAGCAAGATAAATGAACATACTTTCAGATGGTATCTATATCTCCATATACCCAAAAATTAACGTGCACCCGATTCTACCCCGTCATGACTCATTAACATGGCTTGAAGAAAAGAAATCAGTACCATATAACGCAGTTAGCTTGTTTTCTGTAGTCATAGTGGGTAGTCGTCTTGATAAAAACTCTAATGTTTGGATTTGTGAGAAAATATTTTATAGAATTTTTGTATCTTGCTCGTTTTAAGATAAGATATTTCCACTCTATAAAACGCATTTGTAGTTCCTACCATTGCGCTCAGAAGAGCGTAAAATGTTTATATTAAAAGAAAATAGGAACAGGAATGTCTAGCGTATGGTCATCTCCGTAAACTGCTGAATCTACATAAAAATATTAAAAAATGAGCAAATTAAATAGAGAGCTGATGAAAATGTCTTGGAGTTTGAGGACACCAGAAAGATATACCGATACCCCTGACTTTATGTCCCTACCTAACCCCCCCCCCTTCCTCTCCCCCACCCAAAGCATTCAACGACCAATGCTGCTGCTCGGTGACATTCAGGAACACAAAACCATATTAAGTATATTTTATGTATTGTACTACACGTTCCTTAGTATTTACATACATATGAAACTATGGTCACTTAAAACGACACTAGACCATTGTGAAAGAGAAGCTTGAAGGAAGAATGCTGTACCGTCGGGACTTCACAATCACAACATGTAGATCTAGACAGACATTGAAAACAACAGGAGCCAGACACGACTGTACCGGTGGACGTACTCTTTATTACTGACCAGTAGTGACCACTCTTCTCTAAAATACGTGCCAGTGGTTACAAATGCCAGGTCTTCCTAAATACTAAGGCAATAGAGGTGGTTTGCCTAATAGTAATGGACATTACAAATGCTGTGGGGCAGTAGAGCCAGGTGTAGATAAAGAGTAACGTGGATGGACTACATTAAAATATGGACTGGTTTGGATATAGCAGAAGTGTGCAACATCAGCTCCAAACCGTGAAGAATGGAGGGTCATTACAGAAATGACACTTTCAGGTGTTAAAGATATGATTATTATAGTTGCTGTTATTTGTTCTCTATCACGCTCGAAAACTGAAGTTAATGCAGTTTCCAGGATTCCAGGAGTAAAAGTTCATTTAAAATTATTTCTAATCGAAATAATGCGAAACCAATCCTAAACCAAAAGTGGAAAGAGAAGAGTAAGAATAGCCACCTGGACACCCCCCCCCCCTGTCCCTCTCTCCGAAAAAAGAAAAGGACATACCTGGGCACCCATACTCCTGAACATCGTGTTCGTGTTGGAAGAATATAAGTCCATCGGATTCTTCGATGCTGCATGTCGGGCAAACCCAAAAGGTGCCATGGTCAGAAGCCCTGATGTTGTCTGGTATTCCAGGAAGATTGTTGGACAAGGGAGTGACTGACAGAAACGTGTTTGTTTCCAGACTGACACTGTTGAGGAAAGACAGATTATGATTGCCGGAAAAAGGGAAATAACGTAAAGAAAAAGTAAGTAAATTAAAGTAAAGTACAGTAAAGTACAGTAAAGAACAATATTTTAGCAGTACTTGTCCACAAAGCAAAGTCTGTCGTCTTTCTGGCATTACCTGACCACCCTGACTTGGGTTGACTCCACGACTAGCAAGTTCTTCTCGTCTGACGTCAGTTCAAGGCCATTGGGGAAGGAAAACTTGGGGCGTAGCTGGTTCACTGCTCCAGAGCTAGGGATGAAGGCGATGAGCCTGAGAACAGAAATGTGAGAGTACAGATAAAAATTATAGTAAACATTTATATATTGCAATGAAAACATGCCCTTTTCTCTTTAAATTTAAATTTATGTTTTTATGCCTCATCAACAAAAACAACAGCAGCATCAACAACAACAACAACAACAACAACAACAACAACAACAACAACAACAACAAATACTACTACTACTACTACTACTACTACTACTACTACTACTACTAGTACTACTACTACTACTACAACTACTACTACTACTACGACTACGACTACGACTACGACTACGACTACTACTACTACTACTACTAATACTAATACTACTACTACTACTACTACTACTACTACGACTACTACTACTACTACTACAGCTGCCGACGACGCTGTTTGCCTTGCTAATGCCTTGTATTACCATTATTTGTATTTTACTCATTGTGTAATGATACATTTTTTTGAAATCACTGATATCTTTAATGATTTCAACAATATACAACTTATTCTTCCACAGCCATGGCATGTTGGTACATATATTTTTTTCACTTGCTCACAGAGAAAGAAAGAGACAGGACAACAAGATTCTGGAATGACTCTGAAAAGGACACCATCAGAGTCCACGTGCTGACTCTCCTCCAAGCCTCTTCTCAAGGCCATATAATATAAACTTCAACATTCTTATTCCCCTTAGACTATATAAACTGTATATTATGGAAACTCCTATTTTGGAGCCAACCCTTTCAGGTACACTCGACAAGTAAAACATTTTTTGTTTATTGTTTTAGTAAGAATGTTACGGCACTTGAGACACAATCATGTCGTAAAAGTGCGGAAGAGTTTAGATGTTACTAAAGAGTAACGAATACAAAAAAGGAAAGAGGGAGAGAAAAGGATAATAGAGCTTATACAAGAAAGAAGGAACAAACAGCTCCAGAGCACCCGCCAACCACCCACAATCCGGATGTTTCATGTGTCCTATATTGAGTACCTTCCGTCCGTCCTCCCCTCCATGCCGATGTAGATGTCGTTGTCAAAGTCGTGGCTGTCGCTGGAGTCGGACATGATGATGAAACCCTGTCTGGTGATGACGAAGTCGTTCAGGTGAACTGGCGCGCGACCGTTGACTGGGGTTTGACTTGAAAATAGTTGGCTTGTCTCTCCTGGAGATTGGTTTGCGAGAGCGACATTTTATCATTTAGAATATGTCTTTATTTAAGTATTTATTCGTTTTTTTATATATCTATTTATTTACTTATTTATTCATTTAAAAGAAATATTTAAAAGTTGGTTATTTTTCTATTTATATTTTTAAATTCATTTTCTCTTTTCTGGTGGAGGGGGGGGGGGGGGTTAGCATATTTGGCATCCCGCCAGT
>NW_004797346.1:945742-962121 GCF_000002075.1 Aplysia californica
AGGGGGGGGGGGGGGTTAGCGTATTTGGCATCCCGCCAGTTGGGAAGGGGGGAGATAGGAAAAAAAATGATTTAGAAAAGAAACTGAACATTTTCCTGTGAAAGGTATAGGGGAATGAGCAAATTAAAGCTTAGTATCAACGGCAGCTGTTCAAGAACCTTTACGATTGCAAAAGAACACCACCAATACGCTAAGCATTCTTCATGTGCGTGCATGCATTGTGTACCATCCCTATCGAGGTCCCAACAATCGTAATGATATAGCATTGTAGATTTATATAACGACAAAGGGTCGTAGGGGAGCTGGATTGCTGCACGATGTACCAGCCAGCTGTCTCAACTTCTGAAGACATTGATGGTCCTGTTTTCATTATCATTTAGTATATCAAGGGCAAGTAGCCTATAAATTAACGGCCCCCACTTCTCTCAATGCTTAGTTTTAGTTTGTGTATATGACCGTTCTTTTCTACTTCGTAGGCACCATCGCCTTCAGGCAGCTACAGTCTGATTTCAAACGTACCCTACGTTTTTAAACTGTCCAGAGTACTTTCAGTTTTGGTAATAATTAATTTTAGAATTTTCCCCTGGGGTGGTCTAAGCCTACTCTTGTCGATTTTTAGGGATCTTTAACATGCAAAACTTGTACTCTGGACGTCCGAAATTTTTCGTTCTCATCTCAGAAGAATCTTAACTATCTTAACAACCATTCTCCTAAACAAAACCAACCAACACAAAGCATAAACAAAGGGAGGCAAAAAACCCCACAAATTACACAAATTCTCTCAATGTGTTACCAGTGGTACTGTTCACCCGGAAGATTCCCCTGAAGCTGTCCAAGGCTAAGAGGTCACCGGTGGTGGGGTCTTTCCTCAGACTTATCAACTGGCCGCAGGTTTGACGAGTCCCTTTGATAAAAAGAACAAAGTTTGATTATCTTAAGTCTTTAATGGTTCATCTTTTTTGTGCCAATGTATCTTTCTTCTGAATACGACAATTTGATTTTTTATGTTTCTTTTTTCTCAAATTATTTAAAAGCAAGGTGATAAACTATTAGCCAAAATAAATCAACATTAAAAAGAAATATGCATGGCTCCCACTGCTTAAAATGCCTAGCTTTCTCCAAGGACACTTCAGCTTTATAAATCACTAAACTATGGCGGCCATTTTCTAGCTAATTTCACATCCCACATTAGGCGTTTCCTTCCACCTTCAATCGCAAATATATCGATCTCTATTAAAAATAGAGGGAAATTTTTCACTAAAATCAAGACAAATGAACAAGCTTTAAGATTATATCAATGACTCAATATGTCCCAAAATTGACGAGCACCTGATTCTAATGTGTCCTGATACATGTCTGAAATAGGACGGCTATGATTTTACTTGTAGTAGAGATAGACATTGTGTTGTAGCCTTACCTCTACATCATATCTCGATGGTGATTATTATATGCTCTGACCGTACGTCTGGAAGAAAAAGGTCAACTCGTTGTTTTGATCTAAAACTGTTACCCAGGTCGATCTGTGATTAAATGTGTTGGTCTTCAATAAAAACTAGGAGTCAGCTTACTGTGCAATGAATAATAATTTTATACCGAGCTGCAAAAGTTCTGTCACACCCACCTTAAAAGTACAATAACTCATTTACTACTCAAAATAGCCAAGAGAAATTTGGTGCCCGAGATCTTTATTCATTTTCTGCCAACATGACATAAAAAGAATGGACAAATGTCTTACCTTATTCAAGGGAGATAATTTTATTCACACTGACTCTTGCAAAATCCAAATCAAAGTTTGCTCAGTATGGCGTGTGGCCTCTTCCAGCTTGAGTTACTGATACAAAACATCTGTTCATTGGCTGAATTGAAGTCGTTATAGCTGTCTGAAGAATCTCCTGTCATTCCATGTGTAGTGCAGCCTTCAGTTCCTTACAAGTTTGTACGGAGTGCGGCCTGTTTCTAATCCTTCAGCCAAGGTCATTTTACAGATGTTCTGTTGGGTTATGGCTTGTGGATCTTGCAGACCAGTCCAGAACGACGATTTGATGTGTTTGGAAGAAGTTTTCATTGATAGTAGCCATTTGTGGTCGGGTGTTGTCTTGTTAGCAGATTCCATCTTCCGTGCCATGTGGCGTAGTCACCGTGGCGAAGAATTTCGTAACAATAATGTCGTTATTTGAGGTTGCTTAGAAAAGTAACTAAATATATACGATAAAAAGCAGAGATTCCACCCTCTACCATCACATTTCAGCCACCTTCGGGCCTTTTGGGGGACGTTAGATTTGTGAAATTTCTATTCTCTTCTTTCTTAAACACTGTTTCTCTTCCATCAATGCGACGAATTAAAAACCTTAACCATTGCTGAAAAGAACACTTTACCAGCGTCTTTAGTTTCATCGACAATGTTGTTATGCCAAAATTTTGCGATTTCTTCTGTGAAACAGTGTTAGAATGGCTCCATATAAAGGGCGATAATCACGTAATCCACGATCTTATAAATGTCTAATAATGATGTTTCAAGACTGCCCGAAGTGACTGGCAGTCTCTGCACTAAGTTGGAATGGGTTTTGAACATGGGTGTTGACAATAAACCAATTCTGATGTCGAGTTGTCGCCCTTGGTTGGCTACGTCTCGGCATGTCGTGGCCAGTTCTAGTGGTGTTAAAACGTTTGTTCAAGCGTTAGATGGTACTTCTGCAAACATTTACAAGTCTTGCAACAGCAGAAAGCGCAATTAAAGAATGTATCATACATACAGACAGCCCCTTTATTATCTGAATTAATCATTTTGAAAATTTTGAAAACAGCAGAAAAAGGTACCCAACGGTTAAAAAGTACGAAATTTTATAGTGTGTAAGGTGTGTTTACACATCGTCTACGTGATTCAAAGCAAATTTTGTGTGTAGGGAGCGTTGAATTAAACACAGACCGAGAGAAATCAATACCAACACTTTGTCCACTTACTACTTCCGGTTTATGATTTCTTTGGTCTGCTCTTGCACAAGAAGTCTCATAAATCCCACAAGTCATACTTTTAACTTTTACTGCAATTCTAACGCTATACCGAACATTATCGTTATATAATGGGTGTGACAGAACTTTTGCAACTCGGTATATATTAGAAATTCTGTGGGATACTTTTGATGACTTCTCGCATCTAGATCAATTGGTTTTTTAAAAATTCCTTTGAACAATTTTCAAGAAACCAGTTCCTCAGTTAGAGCACAAGATCACTGGTATGGTCTCCATCGAATTACCAGAAGCCAAAACCCTTGAAGAATTATAATAATCACTATCTCAAGACCATGATAATTCATTCTAAAGGAGGATGGCAATTGTGTACTCACGACATCCTTGGGGCCGCATGTCGACAATAAGTTTTGGTTGGCATCTTGCTACGTTGTAGATCTTGTTGTCTTTCGTTGCAACAAATAAATCCTCTGTGTGTTACAGATAAAATTTAGTGAGTACTATGTTAAAGTAAAGAAAAAAGTATCCATAAAGTAATCTAAATGGAATTTGGAAGCTGAATCATAAATTAAAGTCTATACATATAATTGTGAACGTCGTCACTTTCAACGCCTGAAACTTCCGAACCACTTAACTTTCGAATTTGAAAAAAAATAACCGAGGTTCAGAATCATTTAAGGGCACAGTTATATTAAGTAATCTGGAGTCACCGTAGTTTAATTTTCCGTTTTTCATTAGTTTCGTTTAGATATCTAATCTTGGGTAAGTCCGTCTTCTGTGACACAACTGTAAACAAGTGAGGTTTCCGTTACTAACCGTGCTCACTACTGATTCCACACCTTTGAAATTCTGTACTGTACAACCACGAAAGCTAAATAGAGAATCAATCTATCCGACATTCCAAATACAAATATTATTATGATCTCTCAGTATCTATTATGTAGTCTCATTATTGTTTATTCATGCTGTTCTGTTCTGTAAATAATTATGACTGTGTGAATTCATCAATGTGTGCGAGGGTGTACGGGTAAGCTTTATGAGATTGTCTTTACTCAAGGATGTGCAGGAGAGAGAGAGAGAGAGAGAGAGAGAGGGAGAGAGAGAGAGAGAGAGAGAGAGAGAGAGAGAGAGAGAGAGAGAGAGAGCTGTAATCCTCGCTGTGGGGGAACAAGAAATATTTTACTGTAACACGTGGTAGCACAAGAGTCGAATTTACCTCTCCATGTGCGCATGAGTAGCCTAATAATTTTTATTGATAAACGAATGGCTGTCTTTTGGTTAACAGAGATGTGAAATCTGGGTTGCATTAAACACGTTTTCTTTTTTCATTTTTAAAATAAAAACACCTATTATCCCATCCTTATGTGTTGGAAGGGGGTAGGCAACAAGAAACGATTATGTATCTTACAATTCGTAGCATTTTACAAACCAGAAAGCAAAATCAAGTTTTCTGCAAAAACTTTCATGCCTCGTAATACAAATTTCAAGACAACGGTAGGTTCTAAAAATATGATGGTAGAACAAAATAAAGGACATTACATAGGTGCTGCTAAAGAATTTTGAGGGTTCTTTCTGCTATATCTCCACGCTGATGCTTCTTAGCCTGAATATTATACATGCTTACAGTTAAGTAACTGTACAGGCTAAATTGTGTACAGAGATATTTTCGTGAAAAAGTATGCTACAAGTAATAAAAATAAATAAGTTCCTATATACTGAACAAGATTAAGCAGAAACAATTTACCAATTTCGCATTGTGGATTATGGCGACTTGGTATACCGCCTTTTGATTAGTTTACATGTCATGTGTAATATAATATGACAATAGGGACCAATGATGAACCATGCACATATTAAGAAGGCACCTCCTGTGTTGACAAATGAAGCGGGTCCCTGAAGTTTTCCCATGTGCACGATTTCTGCAGTGGCTAAAGCTGTGTTCGGGGCTGTGGGTCCCTGTAAAGTAGGTGGTTTTGGTAACCTGGAAGAAAGTAGGTAAGAAGAGTATTGCACAGTATTTCGTAATGATAATCTCATAAGACTTTTGTGATGTCGCACGACATGGCTTTGTATGATGTTTATGTATGACGTGGTACTTAGAAAAACTGATAGGAAATGCTTTACATAATGTGTATAGTATAGTATAGTGCGGTATGCTTGATGTCATGTTCAGCACTCCAAGTCCTTTCAGAGGCAAGACTATTCATTTAGCGTATATCTCCATTTTGACTGTACTGACAAGCAAAAACAACAACGAGGTTGGACTGCCTCACGCGTTACTTGAGAGAGGCAGTGGACCAGGCGAAGAGCACGTTCTTCGGGGCTCATTCACTTTGATGAGCAATACTGACAAAATGACAGCATCGTACTCTTTTTTAAACCCTAGTTTCATGATTACCGTGTCAAAATCAACTGAAAGCGATGAGTGAATTTTTTAAAATCCATATCTACATTTCAATGTTCAGTTGAGTATGAAAAAAGACAGAGATGCACAATGGTCTAGAAGAAAACAAGATCTCAAGAAATCGTTAGGCTTGTATTTTTATATGAAGTGTCCAGTGTTATTAAGAACCAAACTTATTCCCCTTTTTGAATTCGGGACCTAGATTTCTGTTGACCACCCCAAGCTTCACCTTCAATAAGAAAAATAACCAATAACCAAACTACCCCCCCCCCTCCACCCGCCCAAGAATCACTGCTTTAATGCAAACAATTCTTTTTTGATGGAGGACAGAAGAAAACCCATGTATACCTTGACCGCGCAACAAGAAGGCTCGAAATAAGATCTTTTAAAATTTATTAAAGATAATATTCGTTTTGGGGTTGGGGTGGTGAGGGGTTATAATGCAAAGCCAGACTTTCATTAATTTGAGAGTTAAAGCGATACTTGCAACAAACTGAAATATTATATGTACATTTTCGTATTCATTTGAAACACTTTTCATAAATGTTCACTGAAAGGTCTACTTCAGCCAACCATTAGGAATTTACTTGACCTGATACACCCATCCGGTGTTTCCACTTGTTGTTGGGGGCGGGGGGGGGGGGGCACACGTCGTTACGTTAAGAACGAAGGACGATATTTCACTTGAGAATGGGGAAAGGGGCGCTGAAGCAGACTTGTAGCAGTAATTCTTCGAAGAAGACAAAACAGATTTTTAACCGTCGAAGACGTAATATAAACGTAATAAAACATCTGATCGCCTCCGAAGTGGTTGACATGATGCTAGTTACTTTGATGAATGATAGATCATTCATATTATGTTAAACGGGTGTCTACTCTGTTGACAAATGATACTGATTGCGTTGCGCTTTACCTGAAGGCAAAATAAGTTCTTGATCTGCCATGAATTACGAAGGCCGAGCAGAGTTTACAGAGGGATAAACTTTAACTTCTGGTATAATATGACCTTTGCGTGACAAGACAGAAAGAGGGGCATGATAAAAGAGTGAACTGCGTGTAATTATTAATCTTCTGTTATATTATTCAGAAAAAAATCAACAAATACCTGGGAGCTGTAAAACTTTGGGATCTGGGAAGGGGGGGAGGGGTTGATAGAGGGTGGGGGTGGATGGGAATGGATATACCTACAGAAAGCGAGCGAATAACCGAAAGAAAAGGAATAGGTGTAAAAGAGGAGATATGAATAAAGGTGATAACGAATTATCGAGGAAGATTGAGTTTGAGAGGACAGAGAGAGAGAGAGAGAGAGAGAGAGAGAGAGAGAGAGAGAGAGAGAGAGAGAAACCGAGGAGTTCGGGGGTCAGTTTCATAAATTAAACGAAAAGCAATCTTAGTGTTAGAGGAATTTCAGTTTTCCCAAAAATTGGGTAAAACACAAAACATTCAGAAACATGAGAGTGATTAGTCTTGTCTGGTTTTAGAACTAGAATGGCAAACCAAAGACTGTCTTCGTATCGTGTTTACCTCTCTCCTTTTGCAGCCCAATGAATCGACCTCGAAACATACCACAGGGTATTCAAAAATTATACGAGGAGGGGTTCAATAAGTCTTTGGTCTGGGTATGAAAGTGAAAGAATCATGGTAGAGTGATGGAATTTTGTCAACCTTTAGACTATTTCTTTGGAACACACCATGCACATTTTCAGGAAAATCTGACGATAATAATAATGCACTAGTCAGCGTGTTCAGTGAAACCATGCACAAACACGTTTATTTTTCTTTGATGAAGCTGTGCCATGGAGCCTGTTGAATATCCCCCAGCCATCAAGTTTTTACCCTTGCAAGGAAAATTCCCTTCGGACTTTTTCCTGAAATTGTCAAAGTTTATTGTGACAAATGTCCTCTTCATAATACTGAGACATACTGGGTAAAAACATTCCAATCTGGATTCATGTTGGTGAAGGATGAAGATCGTGAAGGGAGGCCATCTTTAGTTGTAACTGAAGAGAATGTATCCACAGTAATGAAAGTGGTTCTGTAAGACCGACGTATAACTGTTAAACAGCAGTGAACACGAGAATCAGTGTCGGGTCATTTGAAACGATTATCACTGACGATCTTAACATGAATATTGTGTCTGCTCGCTGGATACCCCAACTTTTGACAAGTGAGCAAAAGAAGCAGAAGGTTGTGTCCTGCCAAATTCTCCTTCGAATCGAGTCCAATAATACACATTTCTTTAAAAACGTGGTGACTATGGATGAAACATGGATTTACCATTTTGATCCTAAACAAAAAAATATCCTCCATGCAATCGAAAAACCCCTTTTCTTCCTCACCAAAGAAGACAAAGGTAACACCGTCAAGGGGAAAGGTCATGGTGTCGTGTTTCTGCGACTGTGAAGATCTCATCATGACTATCAGGAAACTGGAAAACAGTCACAGGAGACTACTGCTCGGGTTGCTGATAAAATTGCAGTCCTAACTGGTAAGAAAGAGGAGTGGAAAACTATGCATTGGGGTCCTCCAACTACATGACAACACCCTCCACGCAGGATATAACAAGCAGTCCATACAATAAAACAGTGAGGCTTTGAAATCCTGCCACACCCCGCTTATTCTCCAGACCTAGCCCCCTAGGACATTTTTGTGTTTCTTAATCTAGAAAAATCACTCAAAGGATGTTGTTTCCATGCCAACGAGGACGCCATTGAAGCTGTGGAAGACTAGTTAGGGGTCCATTCAGGGTTATTTTTCTCTCAAGGACTTTCGAAAGTCAAAAAGAAGTGGCAGAAATGTGTTATGCTGTATGGTGACTATGTAGAAAAATAAAAGTATGTAAACCAAGTTAAAAAGCTCTACCTTTATTTCTTTATATTAAACCAAAGATTTCTTGATCCCCCCTTTTAGAGTTGCGCGTTCCAGCTTATATGTAGAAAAAAGATAAGTCCTTATGGAGCATATAATATAAATAACGAACCCTTTTCTTAAGTTTATTTGAAATTATAAATGTTGTATAAATTTGTTCTTTAATGCCTATTTGAAATCAAACGACACTATATATTTTAAGAAGATGGAAATTATTTCTATTGTTCACCAAATGCAGGACACTTTTCGAACAAGTCAGTAAATTTTCTGCATATTGATAATTGTGATGCCGCCTTGTGGAAATTTTATTTTTTCGAAGTCAACGTCTAAAAGTAGCCGAGAAATTACCCTTTAACGGGTCTTCTTTTAAGACACCTGGTATAATATACATGTAGAGAGGGGGATAAATAGATAGATAGATAGATAGATAGATAGATAGATAGATAGAGAGAGAAGGAGAGAGAGAGAGAGAGAGAGAGAGAGGGGGGGGGGAGAGGGAGAGAGAGAGGGGGTGAAGGGAGAGAGATCTAGGGGAGGGTGGTTTTTTGGGAGGTGGAGGCGGGCAATGATAAAATGGCATAAGAAGGTATGGCAGGTAACAAGACAAAAAAGACAACAACCGGACGTGCAGAACATATGACAGCAACGTGACTAAAATAAAGAACAACAAAGCTTATTGTGTATGAAGCAGTGTCAGGAGTTTCTTAAGTGCGAGGTTGATACATGAAATGTTAGTGTCAAAGGAAAAACAAAGCATGAAACGACATTGAAGTGTTACGAGGACACTGATGAAGGCAAAACTGCCCACTGTTACTACAATCCGGAAATCACAGAAAAGTACACTTATCTTTCTTCAGCAAGAGCTTTCCTTGATAATAAATCGTTCTTTTCTCAAGCCGTATAAGTGCACTGTGTGATCCTTCGTCTTTTTTTTTTCTCTTCATACCTGTCAGATTTACTTTTTTAGCAGGGGGAAGTGTAGAAATTGGAAAGGGAAGGGGAAAATGAGGGGGTTTGGGGAAAAGGGGGGGGGCACTAAGAATGCACTTAGGGGTCTCCTTTGGGCTGTCCCAATGGGATATACAATACAACAACTGAGCATTTTATGCATGGTAGTTTTTGGGACTTAAGTGACATGAAGGGCCAATGGTCACGATCCACTGTCAAGAGAGGTACACAAGAGGGTTGTAGATAAAACTGTTCACTTGACAAAGGACGTACCTGCAACACACGTAGAATGCGTGATAATGGACACTGGTTGGGTTGTAATCACCCACCATAGAGTTACCCCCTTTTAAACTAGAGTCCGTACGAGGTTACGTGACACGGACGTATTTGAGTTTGTTGGAGGCCATTTTTAATGTGGCTAAAAAGTTTTTTTATATGTGATCGGGCGTGTCTCTGCTCTTAGTCTTACGTGTTTTATTTGATTCTAACGTTATGTTTTGATTCAAAGCGATTCTCTTAAAGGTGCAAGCATGTGAAACTTCTTGTCCCTTTCTGGATTAACGCCTTACTGGTTCTGTCAGGCAGTTCAGTGATGTCTGTTTTCTTTTATTACATCATCTATTTTTTGTGCATAATATGTCTTATAGACACAAATAGTCACTCCTGGTTTCTTTTTTAAAACATAAAGAGCCATCAGTAAGGTTCTGGGCCATGTGAAGTTAAGGTTGACAAGCAGCTAGATCTTTTTTACAATGGTCAGGACATTTCTTTATCAAACTGAAACAGTGTACTTTTTATTGTTTTGTTTTATTGAATGGTGTCCAAAAACACCTTAGTAAAGGTTTTTGTTTCAGTTATCACAACACTCAGTAGAAAAACAATTGACTAGGCTACAAAACAGCATTTAAGTTAACTTTTTTATCTTTAGTGAGTCCACAGTTGTCACAGTTGTTTTACTAATGTCCAAAATTAGACTTACTTAAAACAGCAATAGAAGGAGCTGTAGTTAAAGTGCTGTATATTGTCTACTTTAGTTCTTAAAATCAATATAAACCAAAGTTTAATACCGACATATGAAAACACAACTTATAATTTAGTATACTTTTTTAAAAAGTGAACATGTGAATGAAAAATAAAGTTTCCTGTTCAAAAGTCACAAGGGAAAGTTTAACTCGATTTTAAAAATACCAGTACATGTATTCATCATTTGTTTGACTGAATTTGCTTTATCAAGAGCTTCATTGCATTCCAACACCTAAAGGCTGAAAAACTCTGGAATTTTTTCCCTATGGCTCATCCTGATTTAATTTAATGCCAAACTCATATATCTGAGGGGGGCCGGGGGGGTGGGGTGTTTGGTATTGGGATTCGGGAGGAGAGAGAGGGTGGGGTGGTTATGGGAGGTTCCCATGACACCCACATCTTTTCATACTTCTTTTTAAAAGTTCTATAGGCCCTATACTCTTTGATTCGGTGAATAAGAAATAAACTACCTCGTGCTGATGAAGAAATAATGGTTGTTGTTTTTTTCTTCTTTTTTTTAAAGACCCTATCTCTATCTATTTAATAATACATTTATTTGTAGATCTAGTTGTAGAAAGAACGCCGTATTATTGCAATTTAGTAATTTAGATATAGTACGCCACGGCGCCCATGTAAAAAAAAAATCAACAAGAACCAAGCCTCGCCTGAGAGAGAGAGAGAGAGAGAGAGAGAGAGAGAGAGAGAGAGAGAAAACGTGCCTAGCCCTTTGCTTTAGCATGGACTCCTTAACACAACTTGCCACAAAAAACATGGCGGGCGCCGCTGTCAAATGTGGCCATCGCGCAGCAAGGCGAGAGAGGGGCGTACTGTATCTAGTACTATAGTGTACATCTATGTCGCCCACCCACCAACGCGGTCCAAAAAGGAAAGCGTCGAAATCTTTTTTTGTTCTTTTTGATAAATGCTTTACGGTGTTCGCAACTGCATAAGGTCATACGAGCACGCCGGACACATTAAACATTTTCAGTTGGTGGGAAATTTTGAATTTTGCCCGGGTGGCGGCCGAAACCTACTCTTATCGATTTAAAACAACCGTTTGATCTTTAACTTGCGCAACTTGCACACGGTTCCTCCGAGATTGTTCGCCCATGTCTGAGAAGGCTAGATGTAGATCTTTCCCACCAGAAGATCAACTATGTGGCTGAAAGACAGCAGTAAGAAGAAGGAGTCAATGAGTAGCAGTAGAAAGGTTGCGACTCTTTCTGCAGCCTTTCTACTGCTACTCCTTGGCTCCTCCTTACTGCTGTCTTTCTGCCTCACCCCTGATCTTCTGGTAGGAAAGAACTACACCTAGCCTTCTCGGACAAGGGCGAAAAATCTCGGAGGGCCCGTGTGCAAGTTGCGCACGTTAAAGATCCCTAGGTGGTCTAAAATCGATAAGAGCAGGCTTCGGCCGCCACCCGGGCAAAATTCAAAATTTCCTACCAACTGAAAATATTAGGTGTGTCCCGCGCGCTCATATGACCTATGCAGTTGCAAGCGCCGTAAAACACTTTACAAAAACAAACAAACAAAGAAAGGTTGCAGAAAGAGTCAGGAGCCCAGAGGAGGGGGCAAAGGAGGTGAGGAGGTTGGGGCAGAAAGTGTAGACGAAAGCAGACGACAGACATTGCTAAAGAGCAGGAAAGGAGGTGAGAGGATACAATTTGTAGATTACAAAAATTTCCGTCGCTATCCGGATTCGAACACGGGACCTATTAAATGAGAGGCAAACACCTTAACTAGGCCATATGAGCCCCCCTGCCGACATCTGTCATCGTGTAAAAATCCAGCTCTCGTCAAAATAATGAAATCAAACAACTCAACTGTTTTGCTCCCGATGATGAGGAGGCTCAACACGTTTTATTTCAATTTAATATTTAAAACAAAACAAATTAAATGTGAGGCAGCGTGGTGAAATCAGGAGCTCGTCAAAATAATGAAATTCAAGAAATTGGCATTTACCCGCAGGCTTGGGAATTTTTTTCGAATTTTTGTTTTTTGGTTAAACACCTTTCATGTCCATTTAAGTAGAGAACATTGGCACCCATATGACCTTATGCAGTTGCGAGCTCCGTAAAACCTCCATAAAAAAGAAAACATTTATGTGTGGATTTTACTGTAAAACGTTGATTAAAGGCAGAAGAAATGTAAATTTTTAGTTTCCACGTTCTCTAAGGCTAAAGAAATAATTCCACTTTGGCTTCCATTTTCTCGCTAGTTTTACCTCTGAAACTAGATGGCCCTCATCTCTTTCAATCACACATATTTCGTCTTCTATTCAACATAGATGAATATTATTTTCACCAACACAAAGGGAAATGGACAGGCCTTATTAAGATGATACCGTCAACTCTGTATGCACAAAAACTGACGAGAGTCTGATTCTACGGCGTCGTACCACAAATTCAAAATCGATTTTTACTGAAAAATCTTGACAAAGACGTAAAGTCATAATTGCTATGGAAAAACAACTCATTGGCGGCATCTAGATAATTACAACTACCACAGCAAGAGACCCCTACCTCCATCAGTTCTAAATAGTTTGACTTCTAATCAAGATAAAAAGGAATTTTTTTCACCAAGAGAAAGGCATAAAATGAGGCTTTTAGATTATACGAAGAGCTTCAAACACTAAAAAGAAATTACGTTCGCCTGATTCTACTGTGTCAAAACACATTTCTCTAATCTAAGCACAGCCAAGACATTTTGACAAGTGCTGACAATACTGATTAGGAACGCATTTTGCGATACAATTCTGGAGGACAAGAATGATAGAGAGAGAGAGAGTGGAAGAGAGATAGCGAGAGAGAGAGAGAGAGAGAGAGAGAGAGAGAGAGAGAGAGAGAGAGAGAGAGAGAGAGACAGACAGACAGACAGACAAACAGACAGACAGACAAACAGACAGACAGACATATAGACAGACAGGGAAAAAGAAACAGAAAATTAAAACGAAACATGTATGAATTGGATACATTAACAGCTGCTAAGGTGATCGCACACCAAGAAATTAAAAATACTGTATACCACGCTTCTCAGTGGATGTTTTTGAGACGGTCCCTCATAACTAAATTCTAACTCTCCCTATTATGAGTATTGTGGTGAGGGTATTTTTTTTTCCCATTGGTGAAAAGGACTAAAACAATCTCGGAATAAAGCAGGTATAGTTTTTGTGAGCATTTGTATGTGTTTAAACAGGTATTTGTTGAGAAGGATAACTAGAGAAATCAATAGAGAGAAATGAGAAGGAATAAAGAGGAAGGAAGTGAAAAATAGCAGTAAATCTCATACAGATACGGGTACATTGGCGGTTATCTATATGTTAAAATACGATATTTTAACGTTGTTGTGTGAGTGAGCACGCGTGTACGTGTGTTTGTGTGTGTGTGTGTGTGTGTGTGTGTGTGTGTGTGTGTGTGTGTGTGTGTGTGTGTTTGTGCATGTGTGTGTATGTGTGCATGTGTGTGTGTGTTTGTTTGCGTGTATGTGAGAGTGCGCACGAGCGTGTGTGTATGTGTGTGTGTGTGTGTGTGTGTGTGTGTGTGTGTGTGTGTGTGTGCGTGCCTTTGTGTGAGCGAGTGACCAAAGTGTGTCTGTGTCCACGTTTTAACCGGGTGAGGGGGGAGGGGAGTGGGAGAGATCGTATTTGTTCTTCTGTCAGGGTTGTTTTGAATGAGGTGTGGGAGGGGGGGGGATGACCCTAGTATTATGTGTCTATTTTGATTCTTTCGGTTTTCCTGTATGTTAATTAAAATGCCGATAACATCGCTTCTTTCCTTACCGGAAGGCCACAGGTTGAATTTTTTTCCCTCCACCTGAGGAAGAACGGTAGACAATGATTATGAGTTAATTGTAGTTACCATTTTTTCGGTTAAAGATTAAGTTATTGTGTTTATTTTTAATAGAATACCAGTAAGTCATAAATTGACATTTCAAGACTTATAGTTCCATTTGGACCAAAGGATAATCGTGAAATGGTAATCAAGTGAAAGATTGAGCAGAGAACGAGTTGGTTCCTGTAGGGAACGGGATAGCGGGTGCTCAAAACCATCGTGACTCATCAGAGCAGAGGAAAATAGGACTAACGCTAACAATACATTACCTAAAAAACAAAAACATTAAAAAATACGAAACTAACAGAAACATATCTTCTTGGTACTTTTATAAATAACACTATCCCACATCTTCGCTTTTCACTTCTAGAATCTACCACCGTCATTTCTAAACTCATAATTGCTCTCAGACTCTTCACAAACATCTAAATTTATCTTGAACATCTATATGTAACAGTTATATTATGTTATAGCAATTATGTACGTAGTACATTATTGGACACAATCACGCGCACATTTTTCTACTAATCAGAGAGCGTCAATATCATAGAAATAGGCGAGGGACCCCCCTCCCCCCAAAAAGGAGTAAAGAAAGAGGGACGGGAGGGTTTCTTTTCTTTCTTTTAAAGGGAAAAAATGGTATGGTGGAGATTAGGGGGTACTTGAAACCAAGATTATATTTTGTTTTTCTTTTGGAGGGGTGGGGGGAGGGGACAATTTTTATGTGTTCGTCAACCTCTGAATTATTCTTGATTATGTTTACGGCGGAAGTTAACCCAAAAGCCTTCTTGAATACCCATATTGCTTTTAAAATAGACTTTAATTATAAAGAACATGAGATAAATGATTTGTAGGGTTGTAAGCACAAAATTACAGAAGCTTCTTAGACATCACACAATTTCGCTGTTATTTTCAATATTTGTATTCTTTTACAACAAAATTAATAACAATTCTTCTTCAATATATCAAAAGATATGTGTTCACAAACCATTTTAAAAAACAAAACAAAAATAACGTCTTTACTCTCTGGATAGGCATTTGGTGTTTCTGTTCCAAAAGGGAAGTACACTGCGATGAAAATATATAAAGAAAAGTAAAGATATAGAAATCAGGTACGAGGCTTGAGGATACTGTTTTGCCTATAATAAACATTTGAAAACGAACGTGGTAAAATTCTGCATTATTGCTGTCAAAGTGTTTTGTTTTTCAGAAGCTTCGATACATGTGCAATTATAATAGCATCGTAAAATATTTCACCATTTTGAATAAGCAGAAAAAGAGAACTGTGTGTTTAGAGTTGATACATACGTCCTCCAAATCCACCAAATCCACCCAATCCACTCAGAAAACCAAGGAAACCTTCAGACGGTGAGATCATTAGTAAAATCACTGTGAGCATAGCAGCTGGGTTGACAGTTGACATCAGTTTTGAACTCATGGTTCCAGTCCTAATCCTGCAAATTATTATAAAGAACCAAAGCAAAAGTTAACTAATAAACACGTTTGTAAGTTGAAAATACACCAGTAATACAACAATGAGAGCCAATGCAGCGAGTTTTTGCGTCTTGACATATTGACATATGTTCTTAAAACTACGTGCGATATTTACACACCTTTGCCTGGGTGGTAGGCATAGAGGTAGAAGATTGCCCAAATATTACTGCACCACCTTCAGAAACCGACTTCCTTGATCAATACTTTTTGGATTCAAGGAAGGCGCATGGGAGGAGTCGATGATGTCTCAATTATTATTGTACCATAGTTTTACTCCTTTAGAAGAAGAAAAAAATTATTAATACTGTAAACAATACATGTCACGCATTTTTTTTCTCTTTGCTAGGGCATCTGCTGAATGCAGGGATTCATTGTTAGTGTTTATCCATGTGCTACGCTATTGTGATATAAGAACAAATGGATATCTTCTTAATGTAGAGGTCTTTACACCCCATCGACACAGTAAGTACACAATTAGTTTCACGGCGCTCATAACTGCATAACGTCATATGTGCGCGCTGGACACATTACATATTATTTTCATTTGGCAGGACATTTTGAATTTTGACTGGGTTGTGGCCGAAGCCTACTCTTATCAATATTGGACCACCAATGGATCTTTAACGTGCACAACGTGCACACAGGATCTCAAAGATTTTTCGCCCTTAACCGAGAAGGCTAGGTGTAGATATTACCTTCGTCGGCCTTGTGATAAAACCGACTAACCCCAGCGAGGTAAATTTTACAGGAGAGGGAAAAAACTGTTTTATTTCGAAACAAAGGCGTCTAACGATAAATCAGTGCTTTAAACACCTATAAAAACACTTTACCGAAAATATGTA
>NW_004797346.1:964692-987909 GCF_000002075.1 Aplysia californica
GGATGTGGCTACGGCGACAAATTATGGACTTTTCTGTCCTAGATATGGGTTTTAACCACAAATTTCTTCCATCTCGCAAAAACTGCGGTAGACCTACAAGACAATGTGTCTGGTCAACTCCTTCTAAAACCTGTACCGGTACACATCTTCCTCTTTAAGGCCTGTTTTTGTTTATCTCTAATTTCATATGTTGGAAGCAAACAAAAAAAACTGAATGAGGAAAGTTACGACTATTGCTTCCTATCTCTGTTTTGAGTATTACATAAGGCATGTTTTGTCAGAAAAAAACAAGCAAAAAACCAAAACAAAACAACAACAACAAAACGAGAACAACGACAAAACAACCCCATAAACTATAATCGGCCTTTTATATTGTTTTACACAAAATTCCCTTTGTTTAATGACCTTCTAGATAGTTTTTATTCCTCTTTATTTTAAGAGTTCGAGCCTTACTTCAGAAAATTCGTTTTAAAAGAAATGAGATGTAGTAGTTGGACGTATCGACTTAGCGCGTGCAGAAGTCCTAAATTCCATTCTCCTGTGAGGACGTTGTAGCATATCTAACTCAGCGCAGGTTAAAGACAGGGTCTAAGCCCGCGTTCTATATGATCTACATAGCGTCAATGAGTGCTTAAATTTACTGACTAAGTTACTTACTCTCTCCCTATACCGTCAGGTACATAAGGCGGAGAGCAGTCGACGCCACGCTCGTCTGTCTCTGGCCATGTCCTCCAGTTTCGGCAAATCCAGGCCTGGGTGATTGCCGCATCCCTTATTGTGCCTCAAAAGATGCCAGTTGGTTTTCCTCGGTTTTCTTTCCATTCGGTTTCCAATACTTTGCCTGATAGAGAAATCTTGTCTTCTGAGACTGTAAAGCATCATTCTATTAAAATGATGAAGCATTGCGGCCGAAAGCGGAAACGAAAGGAGACAACAGAACATTGCTAGAGAGCAGGAAAGGAGGTAAAAGGAGACAATTTTAGAGAAGAAAATGTTTCGGTCGCTACCCGGATTCGAACCCAGAACCTTTGAATGAGAGGCCAACACCTTAACCTCTAGGCCACGAGAGCCCCCAAAGTTAGACCTAAGGCCACGATGTTTCTCATTATTAAGAAAAAATGTTGTTCGGGAAAAAAGCCTGCCTTTCAGTTTTATCAAAGCTGTAAATAATATAAATTCTGTTGAGCAAATTCAGGAAAATGCATTCATTTGAAATCAGCACTATTAGTGAAAGCGGAAATAATGAATGCATTTCCTTGTCATGGTTCAGCCAGATGTTCAATTCATCACAAGTTCATAGGTCTATGTTCTACATGCTCAGAGGCTTCTTGGGTAAACCATTTGCGCGCGCACACACACACACACACACAAACACACACACACACACACACACACACACACACACACATACACACAAACAAACATCCATCTCTCTCACTTTCTGTCTGTCTTTCTCTCTGTCTCTCTTTTTCTCTCTCTTCTCCTTTTTTTCTTTCTTCTCCTTTTTTCTTTCTTCTCCTTTCTCTGTTTCTCACTCACTCTCTCCAACTTCAAGGTTCTCAATCTGTTTCTCCTATTTTCCTCACCATTTCCCTTTTCTCTCTCCATTCCGGCTTATTTTTCCCAAACTGTACTTCTTTGGTACCTGTCGCACCTTTCAGATTCGCAAAACGTGGTATTCAGAGACAAAATGATAGTTAGGTCAAGAACATACAAGAATAGAATGGTAGTATCTAGATCTATATGATATGTACCCGGTACAATGAGAATATTGTGCGGAAAACATCAATATTCAAAATATTACTTTCACTACTAAGTTGAATTTTTGTTTGATATTTAGTCTGCATTATGTTGCTCTAAGTGTTGATTATATCTGCCATTCGTCGTATTTAAACTGTTTTATTAGGACATTCTCTAAATATATAATTTAGTGAGCGACATTAACGGACCTCAATTTACTATCTTTCAATATTTATATATGGCCTAAAAAGTCTCTTGATTACTTTTAATATAATCCATTATGAAATTAGTCGTATTTCTCAGGCATTTGCCTCCTATTTACCTCCATGTTCCTGTGTTTAAACACATTGTCTACCTGTAGGAGCAAGAATTTTTGTTTTTCGAGGTTTTGGCAAAACTTTGTTTGAAACAGAAAGAACAAATAGCAGTTAAAAATGATCTGAACACTTTTTGTATGACACTAAAGCTTAAATGTATTTCCTCTGTAGGCCTTTCGTAATTAAAAAAAAAAAAGTTGTTAAAACAAACACTAAAAAGCCGAGATAACCAAAGGCCTATTTTTCAAAGTTTTGTTTTATGAGGTGGTGGGAGGATTTGTGTCTCTGTATTCATTTGTATTTTTTTAGGGGGGAGGGGTGTAATATTTGGACTACAGATCTATCTATACCTCCGTTTGCTACTCCAAATCTTACGTGATGCTGTCTTCAACGACCTGCGACAAGATTAATGAGATACCGTTACACTCTTATGTTTTCAACGAATGCCTCTTTGCCGTTAAAACTGACCTAACTGGGACCTACTCTGTGGCAGGTCTGCCACTATCGGCTAATCTACAACGCTCTATACAGCTGGGCGGACTGACGTGGAGCCCTGGGGCGTTCCAGGAGTCATGTCCGGATACGGGGCCAGCGATTTCCTCAACAACTATTCCATGTATGTTTTAGATATATTCCTGTACACTTGTTTTGATAACTTGATGATTTCATGCCTAACATACGCAAAATTTAAGCATTTCACCTAGCTGGTGTCGAAGCCATGATTGGTCTGTCCCCGTGGTTTTATGCACCCCACATAATTTAGCAAAATTTGATCATTTTTTGCATAATTTCTGATTATTTTCCTTTATCATTCTTTGTTAAAATTAAAATAATCGCATAATTTCACATTTTTGGGCTCAGTTTGCATAAGTTGAGAATTTTTCTTGCATAAAACAACGGGGACAGATTGGTCCCGTGGCCTACTCGTTTTATCATCATCATCATCATCATCATCATCATCATCATCATCATCATCATCATCATCATCATCACCATCATCATATCACCACCTACAACAGCGGTAATACACGTAACAAGAATAATTACACAACATCAACAACAACATCAACAACAACATCATCAACAACAACAACAACAACAACAACAACAACAACAACAACAACAACAACAATAACAACACTGTCTGATTACATGTGTTCTCACAAAAGCTTTATTGTTGTTTTATTTTTTTAAGGTCAGTTGACGAAATGATGGAGGGCAAGCCTTTTCCAGTTCTGATTCCCATCAACCCCTTTCCCAACCCCTTTAGCAAGCAAGAAGAAATTCAGAGCGTAATGCCATCCCACGATGAACTAACAAGGTGAGGAGAAAGACCTCAGACCTTGTCTGGGTGTTGTAGCACTTCTCTTCACAGTGTACACAACAAATTATAGTTATAATCTCACAAATAAAGTCGATTATAAATTGCCTCTGACCGTGAGTCTTCGGCCATGTGCTATCATATTGCATTAGTTAAAGCGTTGTTACTCTTCCTTTTAGTAACGAAATAAACAGTGTGTCCTCGGGTGATTGGGATAAAGCGGAGGCTGACAATACAACGTTGCCGGTACTATCAATCGCGATGCAACCTTTGCAGGGACGCTGATTGCAGTTAAACAAAAACTGCTACATAGGCGTAATATTAATATTATAAGAGTACTATTTGATACAGTTTTTCTGGGCTTAAAAATGAAGAAAATAGGAAACATCTAACCCTATCATGCCACAACCTACCATGTCTTGAGCTATTCGGTAAAGTTATAGAGTAGTTCCAAGTAATGAAGGAGTTATGTTTGATTAAGATCCAGATTTTAATTTTAAAAATTTGTTAATATATTTGTTTGTTTGTCTGTGTGTGTGTTTGTGTGTTTGCTTATTTGTTTAATTGGTTTGGGGGGTTTTTTCTTTGTTTTTTTTTTTTTTTTTGGTAAAGAGAACTACAACAGAACAAATGTCATGTATTGTCGGGAAAAGAAACTAGACAACCAGACAGTAAGAAAATAACAAAAGCAACGAAAACTATCACCGGCATCTTCCAACAATATCGATACATATTTAATTATAAAAATGTACTTTTATGAAGTGGGATAATACAAACTTCAGTGATTTTTTGGTGATCGCTACCACACGCCTCTGGCTTTGAAGTGTCAGTAAATGCACATTACGAAAATTGATTTAAAAAATCAAATATTGATTCAGCGTTCGAATTTCATTACCTCCGGGATATTAAGAGATTCACAGTTTCTATTATATGTTGGGTTTTTTGGTGTCATTCAAGATATGAACTTTCTAAATCAAGTATAAGGCTGCATGATTTAGCTTTAATCTGGCGCGTAAACTTCTTCAACATTACAAGGACTACTTTGCACGTGCGTTTTATTGTCAGCGGGAATTTGTTACAATATATACACCCCTCAACTGTTATAATATGTAGATCTAATTATTTCTGTGGACTTGATATTTTTAAAATGAAAATAGTGTTTGAGTACATTTTTTGTGTCAGTTGGCATCTCTCTAATGATTAAACTTCTCCCTTTTCATCATATGTATGAAATCAGAAACTATCAAAATAGGATGCATAAAATTATAACAATGCACTTCTGTAAAAGAAATCATTAGCATGTTTACTATAGTATTGTCCTGATAACATGAGTAGGTCCTAGAATGAGATATTAAGGTTTGTTGAGTCTGCGAATTAGCTTACGTGCTGAATATAGCCTGTACATGTATTAATTAACAAACTAACTTAATAGTTGTAAATGTCAATCAGCCCTGGCGCAAAAGAGACAAACTTGTGCCCCTGGCCTCGTAAAGGTGAGCCCTTCAGGGCCGACAGATGGCCCAGCAGCAATATAGACAGAGTGGACCTCAGTGATGTCACTTTCCCCCGTCGCTATGCAAGATCTGTCAGTGGAGATTGGATGCGTGAGTCTGTTTTTATTTCTTGTTAAAAAAAATAAATCAATACTGGTGATTTAACGCCCCCATCGACACAATCTTGATTATTCAGGAGACAGGCTACCGACCCTGCTTGGCAAGGCCAACATGAGCTGATAGGGATACAAGGTCCCCGAAGAAAGACTGAGATACTTGATTTTAAAAAAAAAACTAAATAAAAAAAAGAGTCTCCCCACTTGGCAATCGAACTCGAGTGTACTATCTGTGAAAGTAAAGCGCCTAAACACTACAACACAGACATCAGTAACCGTGAATTAGCTCATATAACTATTCGTCTTTCCTTCTTTTTTTATGGTGCGTGCTTTACGACGCTTGCAACTGCATAAAATCATATGAGCGCAAGGGATACCTTAACCTTAAGTAGTTTCGGTGTGGTGGGAATTAATTTTGAATTTTACCCGTGTGGCGACCGAAGCCTACTCTTGCTTATTGATTTTATTTTTAGGACCATCAAGGTAACCCGCTCACAGAATCTCCGAGTTTTTTTCGCCCTTATCCAAGAAGACTAGGTATTAGGCCTATATCTTACCAACCCTAAGATCAGGGGTGTGGCTAAAAGACTAGTAAGAAGGAACCAAGGAGTAGCAGTAGAAAGGCTGCAGAAAGAATCAGGAGCCCAGAGGAGGGGGCAAAATGTGTGTGTGTGGGGGGGGGGGGCAGAAAGTTGAAACGAAGGCAGACGATGGAACATGTTTAGAGACCAGGACAGAAGGAGAAAGGAGAAGGTTCTTAAAAGAAGAACATATTCCGTCTAGTGGCGTCGCGTGGGTTGCAGAAAAGATGGTGCATAATTGGAAAATGAGCAAATGGGCAATAGGCTTAGTAGCTACTATTAAGATTTCTAGAGAAAGTTAATTAGAACCTGCAGGATATCCTGTAATCTGCATCTATCGATATTTACAAGTGTTTCTAGATGAAACCCCATAAAAGCTATAATAAAGTGAAACAATACTAACAACTCACTATGCTCATAATCTGAGAAGATTCAAAGATTTCTAATTACTTATTGCAGCACCAGGACTTGCTGTGCAAAAGAGGGAGACAACGTTTCGATACCCATTCTTCATTGAGTTACCGTAGACTACTAGTTTCTAGATCTAGTGTTGTAGATAGGCTCGCGGAAACTTGGATCAAATTTTTTGCTTGCACCAAATTGGTGCTGCTAAGAGGAGTTTCACGCACCTTTCTTCTTGAGCGGGAAGAACGATGCCTAGATTTCTCTACAGTGACAAAAATAACTTTGGTGCAAAGATTTTGCTGGCTCCAAGCAGACACTACCGCAAGCGGTGCGGCGAGCATAAATCATCTTCCCCGTCTGTCTCTTCACTGGCGCAATCAGCGGGTGACGGATCGCAAGGATGTGGTAATGCAGATCTGGAGCACTGACTGGTTTATAACAATTAGAAGGGGGGGGGGAGGGAGGGGTGACGGCCAGGGTAAGGTGGAGCGCTTGCACCAATGGCGCTCCGCCATTGGTTCCGTCCCTGTCGGGTTTCGAACCCGAGACCTATTGAATGAGAGGCAAACACCGTACCTCTGGACCACGAGAGCCTCTAACGTCTATGCGTCCAAGTTTTATTGTCTATCAACAAAATTAGTAAAGGTAAGATAGAGTTTGAGAGTATTTCACCTTGACATTTACATGATTGTACGTCACTCTTGATTTCCTCAGACAACTGGGCAGAAAACATGTACAGACTCAATTACATGGGCTGATTTTTGCATTGACTTAAAGTCAGCGCTGTGCCCAAGGCTAAAGCTAATGTGGATTCAAAAACGACGTTCTCGTTGTCCCCCTATAATAATAAATGTTGTTCCACAAATAATAAAACTCAATAAATATGCTTTATCAATCAGGAAAAAAACAGGTGTTTTGTTTGTGTATGCCAGGGTAGGTGTATACATGATTTATAACTGTGTGAGTGAGTGTGGATTCTATGTGTGTTTGTATGTGCATGTGTGTGTGCATGTGTGCGGTTGTGTGTGTGTGTGTGTGTGAGTGTGTGTGTGTGTGTGTGTGTGTGTGTGTGTGTGTGTGTGTGTGTGTGTGTGTGTGTGCGTGCGCGCGCGCGCTGACGCGCTGCAGTATTACGCCCTAATCAGCAGCGAATAGGTATTTTCGAAAACGGAACCCCGGTTCCCCAGAAAGCGATTTCAATCCATTCGAATCTTGAATATGAGCAAACTGTAGTTGTGTTGTAGGGGCCAAATAGCAAGTCATGTCCAACTCAGCTAACACGGATCTGATTGTACCACCCTGCAAGGTCACCGCTGGCAAATGTCTCATTTTTTACCAGCTACGGTATCTGTCATCACAGGGTAATTCTTTCCTGTCCTCACGGTGAGATCAAAGTCTTATCTTACCAAGTGTTTTACGACACTTAAAACACAAATAGGTCATATTCATACGCTCTGAAGATTAGAGGTGTTACTAGAGAGTAATATAAAAGGAAAGGAGGAGAGATAAGATTAAGACGGATAGCTGCTAGGTATATTAAAGAAAGCAGGACGAAACCACACCAGAACAGCCGCCAACCACCCATAGCTAAGAAGTAGCAATAACTCAGTCAAGCACAGGCTCTAGTGAGACTGTTTTATTACAGCAGAACTTACCTTTTGTGTGTACTGCTGACAGTGACGTAAACCAAACAGGCCCAGAGATCCTGTGAAAAAGATGGGGCAATAATGCATCCAAAAACTGTATTATCCGTCCTCTTGACCAAAATTATAACGGAATAACAGTAAATATTATGAAAAGATTTCCAGATGTTTTCCAAAGAATGCAAGGGAAGAAAAGAAAGATTATCGTATTTTCGACACATCGTGAGATGAACTGCAGAGACCCTTCATAAAAGGCACCAAAGCAAAGAGCAACAATTCCTCAACAGTGGGATACAGTATGGGTCTAAGCCTATCATGTTATTCTTTGTGTCAAGCTTGATGAATCACGCCTACCAAAAAAGCAAATCTATGACTTAATACGGAGATTAGTAGCTCTTTATATACATTTATGAAGAAACATTTTATATTCTACAATCAATTGTTCTGGAAAAATATGATACAGTTAAGACAAATTGATACATGTAATAAGTGCTGTGCAAAGTATGGGTAAAAATGATTCACCCGTTTAAGAGATATTTGAGGATAAGTTAGGCCACACATTTTTACATCACTCTATAGCTTTGTTCAAAATCGTCTGTCCGCAAATTATTAGATCTAGCCCTTTTATTGATTTGCCAGTGCGTAGGCTATAAACTATAAAACGTGCATGGGACTCTCGTAGCCAAGAGACCAAACAAAAACATTTTAAAAGATATTGATCCAGTAATAAGCAAGTTTCTCTATGTAGGCCCCATTCTAAACAAAGCCCTTAGGGTGCAAACAAAGTGCCACTACAATAAAAGATTATAATTACTGAGACCAAGCCTACCAGGGCCTTGACAGACGAGCTAAACTCGCACAAAAAAGTCAAGGAACAAAAATTCAAAGAAAGATAACTGAAGAACAGCGTAGCCCAATTTTATTCATTTTTTCAAAAAAGATGCTTTGATCGACTCTCTAGATTAAGTGTGTACAATTTCAGATTTCAACAACAACGAGAAGTTCGTGTAAAATGAGTTTAAATCACACTGGTCGGATTTCAAAAGTCTGAACAGCCATAGTTCTTCATGAACTTTGTCAATAGTGGGTGTGGTCACCTCGTTCAACCAAACACTTAGTACAGCGTCGACGTATGGATAGGACATGCCTTCGGAGAACTTGTGGCGGTAGGTTCTGCCACTCCTGGACGAGGCAGCGGAAGGGATGTTGAAGGTTTTGTGCAGGAGGGTGGTTGTCCCTTATCCACCTGTCAATGTGACCCCAAATGTTCTCTATTTGGTTCAAATCCGGACTACAAACTGGTCAGTCCATGCGGGTGACTGCTTGCTACTGCAGGAAGTCCCCCGCAATGCGTGCTCGATGTGGCGCGGCGTTGTCGTCCTGCAGTACATCCTGGAGTCCAATCTGCTGCAGGAGAATAACAACAAGGGGACGCAGGATTTCCTCCCTGTACCTTGCCGCGGTAAAATTGCCCTGTATATGGTACAGGGGGTCTTGTGGTTAGCTGAGAAGCCTCCCCACACCAGAACGGACCCTCCACCGTTGGGCGCCACCCGCTGGATACACTCAGGGTGGAACAGCTCTCCCCGGCACCTCCAGACGTGGGCTCGCCTGTCTGGGTGCAGCAAGTTGAATCTGGATTCGTCCGAGAAGACTACCTGGTATCACTGACATCGTGTCCACTGTGAATGGCGAGCAGACCACACCCGGCGAGCTGCTACGTGGGGCGGTGTGTGCCTTGGGCGCCTGCAGGGACACAAGAAGCGAACTTGGCTCTACGGATATGGTTCCTTACCGTCTCCTCGCTCTCGTGGACATTTGCTGTCACCCGTAGTTGGTCCTTGATGTGGTTTGTAGTGGTGGTTCGTGACGTCACGGCCCGTCTAACGATGAACCGGTCGATGCTGTTGTTGGTGAAACGGCGTGGCCCTGGTTGAGGTCTGTCCTGGACCCTTCCGGTCGGTCGCCATCGTTCTTGCAGCCTCTATATGACTGATGGGGACACCCCAAATCGATATGCAACAACTGGAAACGTAGAGCTATCTTTGAGCCAGGCAAGGGCTCGTCCTCTGTCGACGTCAGGCAGCGAGCGTCGTTGGATCATCGTGTTGTAATGAAACATGGCTGAAAAACGCTGGCTTATAAAGGGTTGTAAATGAGCAATATTCCCAGCTACGACATCTGTTTAACACGTGCCAATCTTAGTTTTAGCCAACAGTCACTATGCCAATGTTGCTGAAGCAGAGAAATTTAGCCAATTTTTCAAGCTTTTCGACTGTATTTCAGAATGCCTTGCTCCGTCGCCGTGGAGCTAGTGCCGACAAATTTGCTGTACAGGCAAACTGTTGTCTAGTCGTCAGTGCGCGTGCCAAGTTTGGTTGACTGAACTTAACGGGTTTGTGAGATATTGAAGTTAAAATTTGACAGGTGAAAACACAAGTTGTTCTTTGACTTTTTTGGGCAAGTTTACAATTGTCGCGTGGTAAATTCTGCGTAGAAAGTGTCGCTTACTTTTGTGTGGCAGCCACACGGGGCAACACGTAACTGCTCAGTTCAGTATGGAGAGTCAGGATGGCTTTGGTCCAGGGGGGAATATTGTCGTGTTGAATGAGAAGCGAGAAAATAACGCACATATTGTAGGAATGCGCCGGCAGTTGAGTCATTTTTTTTTATTCACATTTTAGATTCTCATTTTTTCAAAAAATAAATTTTTATGAAAAGTTTCGAAATAATATTGATGAAATGAATCAACCATCTATAGACATAAATGTGACATTTCTGAGCTTAATTACGTCAAATTAGAGCGTCAAGGCAACTTTTGGGCTAGAGTCCTAGTAAAACGTTCTCTCCTGTCACCAACAGAAATCATAGAGCTGTGTTACTGGAATAGGTTTTGGGGGGTTAAAGCACTATATGTTGGTGAAACTAGGTCTATTCATCAGGAAAATAATAAAACAGCACTTCAGTTTAACAATCAGCGCAAAATTATTTCGGATTTAAGTATCAAATTTAAAAATCAGTGAAAATTTTAGAGTTTCAGTTGGTGATTCTCACTCTAAGATCTAACACATTGTGATCATATGAACTTCTATTCCTTTTAGCAGTAAGGTGAAGCTAATCCCACACTTACTTTTTAAAAACAAAGTTCAAGATTTTTTTAATGAACGTATAAAGGGGTGGTAACAGGAGGGAAACGTGCGTAACAGGAGAGAAAGTGGGTATCACTAGTATCAGGAGGGAACATAAAAGACTGTTATCAGGTTCTAACAACAAAACTCATCAAGAATGAAACGATATCATCTAAAGGAATAAGCGAAGAATGGACGGGAATGTTGAAAGCATGTAACATATTCTGTCGAGACGTTATTTACTGGGTGTAGTTAGTTACCAATGTAAAAGAACGAAGGCATCAAACAATAATTGGGCGTCGAAACGAAATACATCGAGAGAACGTTTTGGACACGTAATGGCAATAGGGCCACAACTGCCAACCTCAAAGGTCTACAAGATGCGATTCGATGGCTTGGGAGCAAAAGGAAGGCTAATAAAAAGATGGATCGATGGAGTCAAAGACATCCTTCAAAGGCACACTATGCCGATCCGAAAAGCAACACACTGGCCCATGTCCGAGAACTGAATCTCTCCTCGACACCACGCAGTTTAAGAGATTATTATAATGTAACATAAGAGTATAGTGTAGTGTAGACAGCAGATTTTGCAAATCCCCAACGTGTGTGCTTTGTATTTCCTCTTCCATTTTACTCAAACAATTTTGAGCGACGTTAGCATATTGTACTCTTGCTTCCTTGGCTTGAAGGTTGCTCCATGTCTTTCCTTAAACTGATGGTCAATATTAGAATCGTATAACTTGTACTGTCGAAACGTTTTCTGGAATAATAAAGCCCACAATGGCATCAGCCTCCCAGTTTCTGTTCTATTCTTAGTGATTCTTATTTTCTTCTGTTCACCGTTCGGGATTTCTATTTTCTTTCCTTACTACCCATTTCTGTCACGTTGCAGTGAGTCTCATGTCTTCAGAGTATGCTAGGATTGGATCCTTTTACTTTGCTTCATCCTTCCTCTTGCATCATTAGATGTTGGGGAGGGGGGGGGGGTACCATTTTCAACCAAGGGCAGTGTAGGTGGCTTCTGTTGTTGAAATGTTATTCTTTTGGAGGACCTCTATAACGCTATCCAGCCACGTTTTGCGTGGTCTGCACCTGCCCTTGTATCCGGACATATTAGAGTTGTAAGCTTGTGAAGCTGAGTGAATAATATGGTGACACTCTCATCAGATGACCAAACCACTTCATTCTTTGATGTTCTTGTTCCATAACCGGTTTATTCCCTGTCGAATTTCGTTTATCAGTCTTTTGTCTTCCTGTTTTATGTCGTAAGTCAGTGTTGGAAGGAATATGCTGTGAATAATTCGTTGTCTTTTTTCTTCCATTGGTAGGTTTTTATGGGTGAGTAGTGCTGACTATTTATAGGTTTCTGCAATTGCTTTTGGGTCCTGATTTCAATTTTCCTATGTCCAATCTTCCGTCATGTGTAAGCATGCTCCCAAGCTATTTAAATTCCTCAACTTGTTTAAGTTGTGTCCCGTCGATGGTGATGTTTAGTAGTGGGACTGGGTTTCTCTGATCACACGATCCATGCATGCATGTTTTGGCCAAACTTGAGCAGGAATAACCTTCAGATGAACACGATGCATAAACAATGCGTCAGCTATCAACTCTGAGTTGTCACAAATCTTGCACGCACAAGTTGTTTGATCTGGTTATTAAAAATTAAATACTGTGTATAACTGTGAAATATTTAATCCCTGGTGCCATGATTTTTATCCCTAAGAATGTTTTAAAAAACATATACGTGTTGCGGAACTTGCCATTTTTTGCCTACTGAGCAAGATTTACCAAAAAGCTGTAAAATTTCTATGACTTGGTCAGTTTTGAAAACTTGATTTTAAGGTCAAGGAACGTTTTGCCTTGTTCATGAACATGTGAGTCAAAGGCAATTCTAAGCAATATTTTTGGTATCCAAGGAATTAGGTCTGGAATCACAAATTAAAAAAATGTGACATTTTTTTTTTTAATGACTCATATATACATGATGTACTTACTACCCGTTACGCCATCTGACGTTTAGGACAGCAACAAAGGATCTCCAGCTCTGTCTGTTTTGGGACATCTTGGTCTACGTCCCCCACGAATGGTTCCAGGACTTCATTTCAGACTCTACTGTGCGTCTTCAGGTCACTTTGGGTCTGCCCCTCTTGCGATGTCCTTCGGGTGTCCAGTGGAGGGCAGTCTTCAAAATAGTCTTGTTCTCTTCTCAGAACTTGTCCAATCCATCTCCATCTTCTCCTTTTTATTGCGGTGGTTATGTCCTCTTGCATACATTTTCGTAACAGACCTGCGTTGAAAATCTTGTCGGGCCAGGTTGTATGAAAGGAAGTTGTAGTCAGTAGTAAATGTACTCCGTTGTACCGCCAACAAACTGGCCGCCACAGCACATCCACTCGATGGTTGCTTGATAATATTTTACACCGAACCTAGATCAAACGCTTTTCGCCGATTTGCTCCCTTCCCGCCCATCCCTGTCCAGTACACGGGCAATAGGCCTATGGACTGATCCAGTGTTGCAGTGTGTCGCAAACGAACACAATGTGTATTGTAGAAGCGTACAATTAAAATAAAACATACATTTGTAATTCCGCATCATAATATTTTGCTCCCTGCGTTAACCGACTAAATTTGAGGCGCTCATTAGGAAAATGATATTATTATTAGACCTCCATCAATATTTTTTTTTTTAAATCGGATTTGGATTTTTAACTTATTTAAGTCGCCTGGAGCGACTTTATGTGAATTCCGCCATCCGCCCCCCCCCCCCCCCCCCCATTTCCCCGGGCAAAATATGGCAAAAAATCAGCCCAATAATTTACAGGCTGGCTTAAGCTCGTGGGGCTTTTATTTAGTGAGGGTTCACGCTCAAGTTTAAGTGACAGATCGAAGGGAGATAACTCATTTCTCAATTTAGTGGTTGGTAAACAGGTTTCACTGACGTTGGGCAGTCGACGCTCCATATTTGACAGGGGGCAAGAAAAAGGTTTACCATTACAACAATTCAGTGAGCTGACAGATTGAACATTGTAAATGATTCATTTGTACAAAAATACAATTTTCAGTACAGTGTGTTTAGAGTGCTGAATAGTTCAATCATCATGCCAGCCATGGCCAGCATAAAATGTAGCACTCCAGCATAATTAATAATATAGAAAAAGATACTCCAAAAACCTCCTGCTCCAGCAAGGAACCAACCTCATGTAATCTCCACGTGAAGCGCATAACCATTACTGTAAATCAAACTGCAGATGTCCTGGCTCTGGCATTTGACCAATAACTCTATCAATGCTGCATTCACAGTGCCAGAAACTTTCTGCGACATATAATAGGCCCACTTGTTAAGGCTGAAACGTCATTAAAATATCATAATGTGTTACGGTTTCGAAACTTATATCACCACATCAGTTTGTAGTGGTAAGGGAAGGTGCGTCGACACAGCAATGGCCAACATATCATGTAACATGTTAATCTATTTTTTTTTAAAATGTAGGTGCTTTTAAGCCCACATCAGCACAAAAAACATTTAGGAGGCAGGCTTTAAACCTTCCTGTCACTGCCTGTCAGGGTCAATCAGGGCTGACATGGATCCAACATGCCAGCAGAAAGGGAATCGAACTCGTTTCTTCTGCTTCAGACAGTGAAACACCAAATGGCTACACCACAGACACTGGTAGTTTGACTGTATTATATGGATGGTATAAAAAAAATAATTTATCATTTCAAAAGCTGCTAATTACGAGCAATGCCATCTGACAGCATGCTCGTATTGGATATGTATACCATGATACATATATATTGGAAATACACTCCAATTGTGCAAAATCATATTTACCATACATAATATGGTCGCTTTTAAGGACAAGTGGGCTAACCAAGATTTTGGGGGTTTCCAGAAATCTTCACCTACACAAAAAGTGGGCATTGCCCTACCTATAGGAGAAGTTTGGTTTCATTGGTGTGTATATTTGTTTGGTTAAATAGAAAACTCTCCTTGTCCTTTTAAGAAAGCTGAACAAAGGTTCAAAAACCTTTACCTAAGATTTTCTCAAAATAACATTTTTCAGGATAGCCCCCTTGTGCTTAACACGACCATATTGACATTAAACTATTGGATGACTACATGACATGTATGTTGTTTCACTCAGTGAAAGCAGCATGCTTGGTTGGACACCTCTTGAAACAAACAGTAAAGGTTAGAGAAGCAAAACCACGCTTGAAGTTTCTTTCTGTTCAGCATATGCAGTTGTAGTCCATGTAGGTCAAATATACCCCCCCCCCCCACTGCCCATACACACAAAAGACGGACATACATTTGTCACTTGTGTACATATTATTACTAGGGCAATGGGTCCAACTGAATTCTTTCCATATGAGAAAACAATTCCTACTCCTGTCTAGAGTAAAGTCTGACTTTCTAAGGCAGTTGAGCCTGCTCAATAAGAAAAACAACACATAGTCAATTTGTTGTGCGTCTTCAATTCCATTCTCCTTTCAAAATGGAATGTGTGTTCTACTTTATACAGAATCGTTGGGGACTGGAGATAGTGTTCGAGATATCCGTATTTTGTCATGTCCGTGAAAGCCCCAAAATACAAAGAAATAGAAAATCAAGAGAGGTAGAAAAAAGAACATTAACACAATTAATGTGGTTAGCTCCCTTGATGAATGTGTTGACGGTATGAAAGCAAGAAGATGAATGAAAGTGGAAAGCAGAGAATGTTACCTGTGCACAGCCAACTCCTACATCATTCTTTTCCTCTCATTTCATTCACTTACAGAAAGTTACGCCTCTTGCCACCCGCACCGCATTCATCCAACAGCATGATTGCACACATGGCGAGCCTGTCATGCGGTGTGGACAGCATTACCCCCCAACCCCCTTTCCCTGTCCCCCCTTCCTCCAGCTTCTCGTGGTGAGACAAGGACCACATTTTGGCTGTAACAATAATAAAGAAACAACTACCCGAACCAGAAAGGCTGTACAGCAGGGTTTTTAGTTGAGAAGGCAAAGTGGATTTGTTCGAAATACGAGGGTTGCATGTTCGGGTCCTCCATGAAGTCAATACAAAGAAAACATTGGGACTGAAACGGGACCAAGCATTATGTTCGAGATACCCGAGAATTCATATTTATACAAAAAAAACGACTGAAACAAGAACTTGGATGTCATTTGTACTAACAAGAAGTTTGACATCTTTTAGA
The DNA here is from genome assembly GCF_000002075.1 of Aplysia californica. NCBI lineage: Eukaryota > Metazoa > Mollusca > Gastropoda > Aplysiida > Aplysiidae > Aplysia > Aplysia californica. Next base: position 980,639 of record NW_004797346.1, read on the forward strand.
GAAACATTCCTTGCAGGACACTAAGCTGACAGGGAGGATTTTCACTGTGAACCTGTGATGTATTATACTAAATACTTAAAAATGCAACAAATCACAGTAATATGCTCGATGTCATCACATTTATTTCAAGTCGAAAACATCAACCCAGCATGGCAACCAATGGGGTCCATAAATCTATATATGAGGACTACATTTCACATTCAATCAATCCTCTCATATCCATACAGGTATATACACACACGGACATTACACTCTACTTCCAACTTCATTGTAAACTAAAGAAAAAAACAATGACTTTTAGTAATAAAGTAATGAAAGTCATCCAAAAAGAAAACCTCCATTTTTTATACTAAAAGTGACAGAATTTGCAATGCAGAAATTTTCAAGTCCAGGATCATATTTCGAAAAGTTCATTGCTTTTTCAGAGCATGTAGAATGAAATGACTGCTTTGAAATTAATAATAATAATTATGAAAAAAAAAAATTCAGCATATAAACTAGACAACTATCCTGGCTCAATCTTGGCCTTCGTAGAACTTTGAGAGAAAATCTGCTGGCTTAGGGTTGACTGTGTCCTGGAAAAACATCATAATGTGATTCCTCTGTTTCCAGATATTGGCAGTTTCCACAAGGTCCATCTGGCCCTGGTAGATGACATGATAAGGTGATTCAGTCTAATGTTATAAAAATATAATGAATACAAGAGTGTAGTGGCAAAACAAAACAAATTCATGAGATAACTTTGTTCCTGTAGTAAAAATAAGCAAAATACCCAAAATCTGGGAGAGAACATAAGATTTTTAAAATACTGCAGTCACAAGCAATTGGAAATGATCAATTACCACATTACCAAAAGGCAGATAAACATCCATCACAGAAAATGAAGACGGAAAGAAAAAACCCCAAAAAAACAAGACAGTATAATACTATATCCCCTCCGAGACAGCTCCCATACACCATATGTCGAACATTGTGAGTCAAGGTGCAGTCCTCCAATACAATATATAAAACATTCTAAAATGCACCATTGGCATCTAATATCTGTTCTTTTTAGATTACAACAGAGTTAAACAAAACTTTATTGACAAATGAAAGATTAAAAATTTGAGATAATGAAAATGTGATAACCAAGTAAGTAAATCTTTAACTTTAATTCTGAAAAAGGGACAGCAAAATAATGACTTAACTATCCCATCGACCTGGCAAGCCAAAATTGGGGGCAGAAAAATCTGTAAAAATTCCCCTACGTCACTGAGGGGTTGAGTTTAGTTAACTAAACAGATTATTATCATAACCTTGACTATTGGAACAATAGTCAACACAGCTTTGAACAAATGAAGGATACTTTGGAATCTTAGATACTAATCAAACTGGCGTTGAATTTACCGCTATATCACTGTCTGTGGACACTCTGTGTACTTAGTGGCATTTACAAAAAAATCATGTTAACATGAAAGGATTTCAAATCGCAATCTATTCCACTCTTTATAAATTATTTGATGCAATGCAACAATTTTTAAAGAATTCAGCAGATATGGTAAACATTATTTTGGGCCATTTCATCATTCCGCTGTGCTGACTCTCTCCCTTTCTTTTTAAAAAATTTGCTTACAGTACCCCCACCGATATTTCTTCCCACACTGGTGAAGACTTGAGTAGTGTGACTGCAGAATAATTTGATTTTCATGACCAGTGCCTTTTAAAAAATATAATATTAATATATGTGTCATGACGTGGTGAAATCAGGCACTCGTCAATTTTGGGGCATATATGGAGTTAGTTATTTGTAAAATCTTAAAGCCTGTCCATTTGCCTTACTTCTGACGAAAAAAATATCAAATTATTTTGGATGCAATTCAAGATATTTGCGATTGAAGGAGGTGGGGGTCGCCTGGCTTCAGATGTAAAATTAGCGAGAAAATGGCCACCAAAGTCGAGTTATTTCCTTAGCTTGAGAGTCCTCGGAAACTAAAAATTTTAATCTTTTATGCCTTTAAACCTATCCGAACGTCGTGTTTTACTATCGTATCTATACGATGTGGGAAATTCTGTGCCACCACTTTCCAAAGAGGAAATTTACTTGCTAATCCGATCCGTACGCTTTGCATAGCAGTCTGTCCAAATGATTTTTTGAGAAATACTGAACGTTTCAAAGAGATCTTCGTACTAGAAGTATTCTAAAATGTGAAGAATACAACCTCCGGGGTACAAAATGACCCCAGGGCGTACGGATAGGGTTAATCAAGGTTTTTCATTAAATCCACATTGAAAAGTGTTCGAAAAAGGGCATGGAAGGAGTTGAGCCAAAAAACAGAAATTCGATACAAATTCCCAAACCTGCGGAAAAATGCCAATTTCTTGACTTTCATTATTTTGCCGAACGCCTGATATCACCACGCTGCCTCTCATTGCAATGATCAAGATTCTTTACAAATGATTAATTCCGAGGCAGACATTGAACAACACTTTTTTCATCTATCATGAAGAAAAGGTGAAGTACTTACCTTTATCACCAGCATATCGATAGCTCTCACATCTGAAACATGCTTGTTCTTCAAGAACATTTCCCTCACTTTGGCACGGCCTTGCTCAACAGTCACCGGTATATGAAAGTCTTTCACTGCAACAAGAAAACATTTTGTATGAACATAAAAATCAAGGAAAAATGAATCCTCAATGCTAAATGAAAGAGAACCATACACTAAGCAAATGTCATGCTCATACTGTGCCGAACAACATAGGGGAACTGCTGCTTTTTCTTCCCTCATCCTTACTATCGTCACTTTTACTCTACTTCTTTTGTATGTTTGTCACTCTCTTGGAAACTGCTATTTCCGGGTTGTCTAGAGTCAAAGTAGACTTTGTGCAAGCCAGATTCCCCATTTGGACTTCTCTGTTGACATCCACCCCTAGGCGCTCATATGACCTAGTGCAGTTGCAAGCGCCGTAAAACCCTACTACAACTAAAACTAAGAGAGATGAAAGTTGAACACACCACATGCTAAACACAGGTCAGTATGCCTAGACTATAGTGAGGTGTGCTGACAAAATGAGTTAAATAAAACCTTCTTGCAATCCACAAATGAAAATACTGTACGGAAATAGACACTAGATCTAGGGTCAAAAGTTTAGATTTTCAATTGATGTCATTTTTTTCAAGCATATCTTTTATTACTTCATATTTATTGTGCAAACACCTAAAAAATTTGACATGTCTGGAATTGTGGTGAAACCAGACACTGGTCAAGATCATGAAATAAAAGAAACCAGCAATCTACACCTCTGGAAATATCAAGGTTTTTCATATAACATAAAACAAACACACAATACACATGTGAGGAAGCAAGGTGAAATCAAACGCTCGTCAAAATAATGAAATTGCAGAAACGCGCATTTTTCTGCCAGTTTAGAAAATGTTATTGCACTTTTGTTTTTGGCTTAATTTAAAACACCACAGTTGTCCAATTAAGAACATGTTTCTGGGTGGGTTTTACTGGAAAACGATTAACTCATTCAATCCCATGACTGAGATATCTCGGTCAGCTCGTAGGCTGCATTCAATCCCATGACCGAGATAATTCGGTTCTACAGTTTTGTTTCGTATACTAGTTATTTCGTTTCGGAAAACGGCCTCAAGTTTTTTATGTAAGGTCAGTTTATTATTTTCTCAGGCAATTCTGCCTTGGGAGAGCTGTAATTTTGTTTCTACTGTCATTACACACAGAGAAATCGCGATTTTTATAAAGGAACTTTCAGTACTTTTGCTCACAGCTGAGCATGTCTCGCAATTGATTCTCTCAGCCTTTCTCACACATGCATTTTTTTTTAATTCATGAAAGTATTCAACAGTCTTTATTATACATGGCATACAATATATAGACTTACACACTCACAAGCATACTATTATATTTGAATATCAATGTAGGCTTGCTCTTGCTCATTCAGTCATGAAATAAAATTATATAAGCCCTCAAAAAGGCCAAAATTGTACAACACTTCAAAGCAAAACTACTAAGGCTATATATTTCAAATTTGGTAGGTCGAAAGATCCATCTTAGGTTGCTCTTTGTGCCAAATTTCAAAGCAATAGATAATACATTTATTGTTTAATAGTTGGCCCTCATAAAAGTGCCAAAACGACCGGTTTCTAGTAACAATTTCAGGAAAAACTCCCAGAATTGAGAGAGTTAAAGGCACAAAAAATGTAAGTTTTCAGTTTCCACGGACTATCAAGCTATGGAAATAACCGCACTTTGGCGGCAATTTTCTCACTAATTCTACCTTGAAACTAGGTGACCTCACCTTCTTCAATTTCAAATATCTCAACTTCTATTCAAGATAGATGGGTTTTTGTCACCGACAGGAAGACAAATGTGTCACGACGCGGTGGAACCAGGTGCTCGTCAATTTTGGGGCATACGGAGATATTGTTATCATCTTAAAGCTTGTTCATTCATTTTGCTTTCAGTGAAAAAATTAACAATCTATCTTTATTAGAAGTCGAGATATTTGCAATTGAAAGAGGTGGGGTTAGCCTGGTTTCGGAGGTAAAAGTAGAGAGAAAATAGCCGCCAAAGCTTGATGATTTCCATAGCTGAAGAGCTCTGGGGAAACTGAATATTTACATTTTTTCGCCTTTACTCAACCTTTTTCAGTAAAATTCACACATGTGTTTTTAAAGGGACATGAAAGATATTTAACCAAAAGACAAAATTTGATAAAAATGACCAAACACACTGAAAATCACCTGTTTCTTCATTATTTTGACGAGCGCCTGACTTCACCACACTGCCTCACAAAAGAACAAGCTTTAAAATGATATCAATAACTCTACATGGGCCAAAAATAGACGAGCGCCTGATTCCACTGGGTCGTGACCCATAAGCATATATATATATAAATTTCGAGTTATATGTTTCATCTTAAAGGTTGTTCACTTGCCTTGTTTTCAATGAAAAAAATATCAATTTATCATGAATAGAAGTCGAGATATTTGCAATTGAAGTAGGTGGGGTCGTCTGGATTCAGAGGTTAAATTAGTGAGAAAATGGCCACCAAAGTTTGGTGACTTCCATAGTTTTAAGAGTTCTTGGAAACTGCAAATTTGATTTTATTGTGCCTTTAATCAATGTTTTTCCATGAAATCCACAATACAGTACTTTTGAATTGACATACAAGGTGTGGAGCCAAAAAAAAAAAAAATTTGTAACAAAATTCCAAACTGGCTGAAAAATGCCGATTTCCAGGATTCATTATTTTGACAAGCCCCTGATTTCACCACGATGCCTCACATATAATATAATGTGTATTTTTTAAAAATTCGGACATAAAAAGTATCAATTATCAAGCATCATCTCCCCCCCCCCCCACTCCCAAATTCGATCAAAATTGATAACGGATGTAAAAGTAATCAATGTATTCGATTTTATCATTTTCATGCGCACCTTATTTCACTCAGACGCTACAATGTTTTCAAAAGAGAAAGTCACCAATTCCCAAGGCCCAAGACTAAGGAGACATCATGAGGGCTTTGTCAAAAAAAGGAAGGAATTCTGTAAAAGTAAAGAGCAACCACTATGAAATCTAGACGTTAATAATCAATTGCCACGATTAGAGATAGGGCTAGGGTCAGGGCAACTAAACTATAATTACGCTAGGTCTAAGTTTGGGTTGAGGATTAGAGTAAGTGTTAGCCTAGGATTATAATCTGGATCAAAGTGGTCGTTCCTTAGGCAAGTTCTTCCCACAAAAACTGTTTAAAAATATTAGAGGTATTTCTATTCACTCCCGTCTCGCTTCAAATCCACTACCGGAAGTCAGCTCCTTCACCACTTTGGACAACGAATAAGGTCAGTTTTAGTTTTAGTTTTAACTGTTCCGGCTTAGTTTTAGGCTTTTTTATATTTTTTATACAAGATGACTTTTGTGGTCATGAGGGGGGTTTCAGGGGGTCCCCCCCACTGATGAGCGAGTACATAACAGCTGTGTACTAGGCGGGGTAGAGAAATGCCCCCCCCCCCCCAAACCCCTGAAATAATATCATATGCCGTAACATCTAAAAGAACCATTTGCCACGCTTTTTAACGCCAAGATCATGTTCAGGGCTCTAAAAAAACCTCTATAAAAAGCTACAAAATAACACCCTTTATAAGACAGGAGTGATTCTATAAAATATAAATGTACGAAATATATGCCCAGTCCAAGGCCTAAATAGAATTTGAGCCTTATTTTCTGGTACAATGTCGTATTGTGTGTGCGTGTGTTGTGCGCCTAGCTCACCTAGTGATTGGCCCAAATATAGATGACGTACTTCCGCCATCTATTTTTGCTATCTTCTGGAGTTTCCCCCGAGACTCTTAGGTTTCCCTCGCCAGTAATTGTTGACTAGATCTCATCGTGTTTGTTTTTTAAAAATTAATCTGTATATAACCTTACCTTCTCCTCAAAGTTGTATACACACACACAAGCACGTGCACACGTACAAACACACACACACAGTCCAAAGCCAGCCCACCACAGTGAGATCTAGATCTAGTCAACTGGTGAGGGAAGCTCCGAAAGACGACAAAAATAGATGGCGGAAATATGTCATCTATATTTGGGCCAATCACAGAGGTGTGCTAGGTGCTCGCTGCAGCTTCAAGTCACTGAAACTATGGTGAGTTCCGAAATCGGAGACGCCCTGTCTCACACCTTTCAACTTGTTAAGTTGAGAACCAATGTACAGGCACAAACAAGCACTGGCAATATTTCATGTCCAGAGCAGGTATAGAACCAACAGAAGTTTGAGAGGAATTCCGTAACGAGCGACCACTATGAAAGAAAGTAGATCTAGAATAGAGGGTTAGGGTTAGGGGGGTCGGGGTACCGTCATAAATTATAAGGCATGGCGGTAGGGGTAGATTTTCTAAATCTAGGGGTTGGGTCAGGGTTAGACCGTAAAGTCTTGGAAGAGGCTAGCCGTACTTAATGACGGCTAGACAGCTGGGCTAGCCGTACTTATATTCTTAATATCATGGCTAGACTGACCATAAAAAAGGCCTACTGAATAGTATAAATTTTTAGTTTGCAGTACCTAAAGTATTTGTATTCCAAAACCAAAAGGTGCCTGCCTTACTGATTTGCATTATTTAAACCTGAATAACTACTAGATCTAGATATCTAGATCTAATGAGACCTGTGTACTCAACAGGTTTGAGTCGATAGGGCGAAACCTAGATCTAAGTACCGCTAGACTGGCAGTCTAGCCATACACTTTCAAGTACGGCTAG
>NW_004797346.1:991147-1007902 GCF_000002075.1 Aplysia californica
TGGCCTAGATCTAGGCTATTACAACGGTGAACGCGCACCGGGTGAGAATAGCCAAAAGACTTGCCTGCACTATTCTCATCCCGGGTGAGAATAGAGGTGGCCTATTGTGTATGCTTTGAGTTTGAGATGTTAACATGTCACTAATAATACCCATTCCAGGTGAAGAGACAAAGGAAGGCAATAGGAATACAAATTAACACAAATTAAGTTAACTTTCTTTACTTTCTTTATTGCCCAACCAAATACTAAACTTTTAAACCCTATCATGCCTATCTTTTACATATCCCAACTCAAAAGTCCCTTCTTTATTGCGTAGGCTGGGGTGGTCGCTCGTTACGGAAGTCCTTCCCTCATTACGAAAGACCTACCGACCGGAATATTGGTGGCACTGTTCAGCACTATAAAAGTAAAAGTCAGTAAAGGGGTAGATCTAGCAGTAGGGTTCGGGAGGGTAGAAAATAGCTTGTCCTGTGCCTTGCCTTGTTCAAAGTTGTTTTGATGAGGCCAAGTGTTAACTGAGATATTTCCTCTTCGGAAGAAAAACACATTGGCATGAACTCAACGTGCATGTCTTACCTACATACGGAACTTGTCGATACCATGCCTTGTACAGGTTCAAAACTCTGCGCCTAGCCTCTGTCCGGTCAACAGAGAGCATAGGCTTTACTTGTTTCAACCCTTGTTGGACACTACGAGTCGCCATTTTGCTCTCAAGGACAAACAAAGTCGTATGCAAAATATATCGTTTATTTAATAACCCCAACAGCAACAGCACGCTAACATATTAATTAGTTTTTTAGAGAGCAATAATCGTGTTACTTTTGCCTTCACAGTAAACCCGTTATGAAATACAAACATTCATACTAAATTTGCAGGCAAAAGAAAAATTCAAGTAGATAAGTTTGTTTTTGTAGCTTCATGTGTTTTTCCCCCCCAACTTGAAACTAAGGGGACAAAACGCACAAAAATCCATACCTATTTGAATTCAATTCATTACTCCCCCTTTTTTTGTAACAAACTTTCATTGTGCTTTTCCTATTTTCCCGTTGTAAATCTCGTTGACAGGGGACGATGATCTCTCCACACAGGATCACGCCGAGATGTGATGCGCCGACACGTTGTTTTCACCTTTCCCGTACTACATGAACAACACTAGTTTAGCAGGAATAGAAGAAAGATCCTACATCAAAAATTATGTGAAAAGCTTTGCACTCAGATTGGCTTCCCGTTGAAAATAAATAAATAAATTTTTTAATGATCTACCATAACCTATAAAGTGTCTATCCTCTGGTCTAAATGCTTTAACAATAATGCTCTGTCTTAATATATTATTATACTTCTGGACTTTTAGCACCCATGTTTCATCCCGTCAGTTATGGTCACCTACGAACTTCAGAGCTCCTAGAATGAAAATAAGATCCTTTGGTGTGAGAAGTTTTTCATCTTTTTGGTCCTAAAAACTAGATGAACTGCTAGCCGCAGGATCTCAGAGAAACTACATAATATAAGTTCAAGCAACTGCCTAAAACTCATTTTTTAAAGTCTTGGTTGGAGTGTGTAAGCAGGTGCTGGTGTGTCTTGTTTCTACTGTTTGCCTTATGTGTAAGCCAATGATAAAATAAACGAACTGATGTATGGCTGAGAAAAATTTTTTCCTTATGACATTTTTGGGCAGGTTTTATCGTGCAGATGATTGTGTGTGTCTGTCTGTGTGTGTGTGTGTGTGTGTGTGTGTGTGTGTGTGTGTGTGTGTGTGTGTGAGCGGTTTTACTCTCAGTTATCATGTCACCTATGTAAAGCGTTCAGAGCGTACTTGTATCGAATAGAGCTCTAGGCCTATTCTATATTTATTATGTACCGGTAATCGAATAACTGTAGGCCTACTCTGGGGTATAAGTACGCTTCCATGTTCAGTAAAATCAACAAATATTTAATAATAATAATAATAATAATAATAATAATAATAATATTATAATAATAATAATAATAATAATAATAATAATAATAATAGATATTTATAATAATAATAGATAGCATAAATTTGTATATTGCATATCCCCGCTCAACAGCAAGCTCTATGAGCTTCACAATCTATACTATTACCCCAGCAGACCTGAGAGCGTTCTGAAACAAACTCAACTTCATGGGAAGCATACAATGCAAGCAGCCATTTATTGGCGCTGAAACACTAATTTATTGACAAGATATTGCGCTGTCTATAGCCGGGTACCCATTTCCACCTGGGTGAAGGGAGGAACATTTGTGTAAAGTGCCTTTCCCAAGGACACAACGTCGGGCCCGCGGCTCGAACCCCCGACCCCGCAACCTCATGATTATGAGTCTGATAGCCTAACCACTAGGCCACCGACGCCACAGGTTTACTGATATGAGCTTCTGATTATATCCACAGAAAGATGTGGGTTGTTTTTTTTTAATTCAACGTGGCAACCGGCGGACTCAATGCACTATTTCATTCAATAGCCTATATTATTATAGACATTGGCCAAACGTAGTGACCATGACTATGTCCGCTTCTGACAGAAACCTAGCGCATATAATATTTGTCTCTAGCACAATTTTTCCTCATCTTCTAATCGTTCACTCAAATTGATGATGATGATGATGATGATGATGATGATGATGATGATGATGATGATGATGATGATGATGATGATGATGATGATGATATAATAATGACAAGAAGAAAAGAAGAAGAAGAAGAAGAAGAAGAAGAAGAAGAAGAAGAAGAAGAAGAAGAAGAAGAAGAAGAAGAAGAAGAAGAAGAAGAAGAAGAAGAAGAAGAAGAAGAAGAAGAAGAAGAAGAAGAAGAAGAAGAAGAAGAAGAATAGACATGATGACGACAGACCGGTATTAATATTCATTTTTGAAGTAGAGATTGGTGATCCAATAATTATGGTCTATGTCTGATAAAAGTTGAATGACACCGGTAATTCGTCTATTCCTTTGGAAGAAAATGATTCACCCAGCTTTTTTGTATGACTTGGTGACAAAGTTAGCAATACCTTTTTTCTTCAGTAGTTATGAAAGAAACGACGTCCTCATCAAATGGATACATCAAGGAGTTTTAAAAACTGCATTAATGGGTAGGATTACTCTTCTTAGTTGAATAAAGAAAAAAAATCCTTCCTCCTCTCCTCCCCCTCCCCTAATATATAAAAGTGAAAAATGAAATAAAAGATCTATGTCGCAAGAAGTTAGGTCGACAAAAACGTCTGGCGTATTGTTACAAACCAAGACAGCATGTCGAAATTTGGTTGAAATTTGGTTGTTTATTTCCATAGGACCAATACCCCTTCCCCTCCCTCGCACTTTATCCTTTTTTTTCAAATTCATATACACATGCTCCCTTCCTCTCCCCCTGTCTGACTCAATGAACTAGATCGATCCGCGCAATCAGAGATCTTTGAAGCCAAACGATCATCAAGGATGCTCGTTTTTGTTCCTGGGGCCAAAATAGATTTCCGCTAATGAGCTGAGGGAGGGTGCAGGGAGGGCTGGGTGGATTCCCTAACGAGGCGTTGGAAAGCAAAGCGGGGTCCACACAGAGGTGGGAAATGATAGATGGGACAAAAATAGCTGAGGTGTTTTCTTTAATTTCTATGTAAAGAGAAAGGTGACGTCATCAAAATGAGATGGTGGCGGTTTTTGAATTTTTAAGATAGCATACCCACAGCAGGAGAAGTGGGAGAACAGTGTTTTGAAATAGCCCCTCTCCGCAAGAAAACCAACAATTCCACAGTAGAGAAATACAGATTTATCCCCCCTCCAATCCTCTTACCAGTAGGCTCTTATATAAAGACTGTAAGGGAAATTTATTTTTATTGGGGAAGGAAATGCTGTACCTCATTAGACTACAGCCAGAATTGCCATGAAAGCAGGTACCATATCAAGGCTTATGAAGGTAAAGTAAAGAACTTTAGATGCCTTTGAAATACTCTTTTTCATCAAGGTTTATTAATCCAATAATATCAGAGTCATCTGCAAACTTAATTAAACGTGTTGTTTTATATTTACTTCTATGATATAATAGACATATGTATATATATATATATATATATATATATATATATATATATATATATATACTCATTAATATTTTTAACTTCACACATTTTAAAAGTGTGTAGCTCAAAAGCTGCACATCCAATTACTTTGACATTTTTACACGATGCCACGTAGGCTTATTGTCATTCGTGAACTATACTCACTAGGATGCACTGGTCTATCGTTTTGTTTGACGATGTTATTCTCGTGGTTTTGATAATTTGTAAAGTACTGTGAAAATGTGTGGGTAAATCTTCCTTCCAAGTTTTTCGCCACATAAAAAAGTTGCTTCTCTTTTCCGATTCACCATGCTTCGGCTGAATGAATCAAAAAGAAATCACATCATTGAAATGCCTCAGGTAGGCCCGCCGCAATCATTAGTCGCGAGAAGAACATGAACAAACACACTGTGTATGCCACACACGAGATCACATGTCAACAATAGGCAAAAAAAAACCCCAAAACAGACGCAAGCAAGTAGAACGCAGTAAGATAAAAACCGAGGGTGGGCGTATCCATTTCAACGCAACGCCTGAGAAAGTAATTTCAACCGGCAAAAAAAGGCCCAGGAGGAGTTGAAAAGACTTAGAAATGGTAGTCCGATCTTTGTCTAAAACTGTTCTTCGCTTGAAACATAGGAACTTTCGTTCCAGGGGCGTAGTTTGTCGCATAAAACTGCAATCCCATAACATCAAGCACAGACTTTACCGGGAACAGCGTCGCCGGTGATGGCCAAGGCTAAATCAACCAAGTTCTCCAGCCCAATGTACTTTTCTTTCAAAATCAAGCCCTTGGACAAGTTTTCTTTGCACGATAATGCACCTGCCTATATGGCTGCTGTGACAAATCCATTTTTAAAAACTAGCAACATTCCTCTCCAGCACCTATGACAAACGCATTCCCCAAATTTCAATCCAGTTGAGCCCTTGCGGGACTGTTTAGATCGCGACATTCGTGGAACACCACGCCAGCCCCGTATCCCTTGCTCAGTTTGATTACGCCTTAATTGAAGAGAGGAATATTTTCCCACAATAGACAATACCTCGATTCTTCCCGTCCTTGCGTCGACGATGTGAAGATGTGACAACGCCAGGTTATGTCATCACACGTTACTGAAAGCTGTCACTTTTAATTTTGACCCATGACCACTATAAGTTCGAAATTAAAGATCAAAACAATTCTTAACTTTGCATTCCGCGTGTTTCCATGGCTGTGAAATGAATGCACTGTATCTTATCTGAAAATTTCAGACATATTCGTTAAGTATTAATCAAGATATTGCCTTTAATATGAGGTGTGAAGTTAAAAATGTTAAAGAGTATAATATATATATATATAATATATATACATATGATATATATATACATACATAAATATATATATATACACACACACATATATATATATATATATATATATATATATATATATATATATATATATATATATATATATATATATATATATGTATATATATATGTATATAACACATGTAAATATAAATAGAGACACAGAGAGAGAGAGAGAGAGAGAGAGAGAGAGAGAGAGAGAGAGAGAGAGAGAGAGAGAGAGAGGGGGGGGGGGCTTTTTTGTAGGAATGGGGAGGGAGAGAGAATCATGGTTAAGCAATGAGTTTTGTTTGGCATATTATTTTCTTATTGTTCCTCAGCTTCCAGACCTGTAGGTATGCAGCTATATTTTTTATTGTCTTGTAGTGTCAGGAAAGTTAATACAGTACTGGATACAAAGAAAATTAAGAAAAAAGTGATAATGAAATTACCAAATGTCTGTATAATGCTGCACCCCCAACTTCCCCTCCCAATTATGATATCAACTAACGGCAATCGCACGCGTAAACACACCCGCACAATCATTCTACGAATAAACCACACACACATACACACACAGACACACATACGTTCATACACATTTAACACGCTTACATAATCTAATACATAATAGTAAACGTCATGATGTGTGCACATGTTTAAAAATCTTGATTTTTTACCTGTTTTATCTAGAATAATAATATGTCGATTATTCTGAAAACGGGCAATCTGATATTATAATTATATAAGCATACCTATTAAGAGAAAATCAGTCGAAGTATTTTAAGAGAAATCACAGTAAAAACCAGGCTTTTTGGACATGTCTGTGCACACACACACACAAACACACACATACACACACACATACACACACACACACACACACACACACACACACATAGATAGGCGTCTGCCCATAAAGCGACCCTTGGGGATACGTCTAACAATATACAGCCTATAATCTATTTAGATAGAAAGCTGCCGTGCAACAATATTTCGAAACAAGACTACTTTTTATGTATCAGTTGAATGTTCCCTGAAAGATGCTGACGGAAGCTGCTGATTGATCATACCGTTGCAGCTACGAACTGAATTGATTCCAAGAACAAAGCAAGATCTCAAAATGAAAGGCTGAGGTGTCCAAGGAAATACGAAATGAAAGACTGGAAAGCCAGGAAGGAGGTGGTGAAGAAAAAAGATTAATTATTACTTTCTTTTTAACGTTGGAAGACATTTAGATAGATCTCATTATTAATCAGACCACCTTCTTTAGTTGTCTGTCCATAAAAACAGAGAGACAGACGACGTAAGAAAAAAAAAAAGAAGTGGGTAGTTTCAGTATGTATGCTTTCCAGCCATGTGGAAATACTTGAAACGATAAATAAAAATGTCCACCCCCTTCCTCAATCCCCCCACAATCTGAGAATGAATTAAAACTGTCTTCCATGCATGGTGTCAGGGTGAATCAAATAATGTCAAGCAAACCTCGATGACATGGGGTTTAGATGGGTGGTCACTTGAACAAGACACGACAACCCTGGCTCAAATCATAGGGCGCTGCACTGTGGCGACCGGCAATGGCATGGTTGTAAATTGTTAAGTGCTGGTATAATATTTAGTATTTAGGTATGTACTTGTGCATGTATTTAATTTATGTTTGTATTCATATGTATCTGTGTAAGTATATTATATGTATGTATGTATGTTTGCCATTGTAAACCAAATTGCCCTTCTTCGATCAATAAAAGTGTAATTTATTTTTTATTTTATTTAAAATACGGCTCCACTGAAAGTAGAGACCTTAAATGTGAATACCGAGTTAAGTAAGTTCCAAATTGAAGGTTCAAGTTTACTTTTACCCTTGCATTAGGAGCGTGTACATGATGTTATGATTGTAAATGTATACAGGTCTGTATACTTGTGTGTGTGTGTGTGTGTGTGTGTGTGTGTGTGTGTGTGTGTGTGTGTGTGCGTGTGAATGTATGCACGTGGGAGCTTGCGCGTGTGGGCTTGTCTCTGGGTGTGTGGGTGCGAACATGAGCACGTTTTTCTATGTGATATTTGGTTTCCACCCAAATCTGCCCCTCCTCAACCACACGAAACCCTTTCCTGTTAAATCACACAAGAAGGCTCTCTCCATTGATTACCGCCCCTTCGAGGGTGGGGTGGGAATGCAGACGTACGTATTTCCTCCTAGAAATTGATTCCTTTCAGAGGCGTTGGGGGCATACAGCAAAATCGTGATGTGATGTGAGAGGAACCACCCTCCCCCCTCCACAGACACATACACACACACATGCACACACACCCTTCCCTCTTCCCACTCCCCCTCCAACACACAAATACAATCACCCACCCCCCCCTTTCCGCCAACCGTCTTCGATACTCACAATCAATGGCTGCCCTACACTTCCAGTGTAACCCAAGGCACTTGTAACGATCTCCAATCTCTTTATGTTCCCCGGACCAGGGAACTATCAGGAAATGTAAGGCATGATTCATAAATTTGCTCACGTCTGTAGGAGCAAGGTCGTGAAGATACGAATATTTCTGCGCTGGCATTTCCAGCCATAGACGTCGATGTTTCATATTCTGCAATTTTACATGTGGGAAGCAGTATTTGAAATATCATGAGAAAAAACATAATATTGTTTAAATAGTTGTTTTTTCTGTAATCAACACATTTCACTAACACAATTGGTTACATTTCGTAGTTAATTTACAAATAAATTGATTTACACTTTTATTCATAAATCGATTTTTACATCATAATATGTGTTTTCTTTTTTCATTCTTTATCTCTTTGCATCTCAGTTACTAGGTTCTTTATTTTATGCCAGATTGAACATAATTATTCCTTGTTTCAAGTAGTACAGAAAGGTGAGATCACATTTTAGGTTTTGGGTGCTTTTTTTCAAAAGCCGAGAGAACACATTGGCAAACATTTTAAATACCAATTATCCACGAGCTGGTAATGTATTTAAGTGAGTGTAGTAATCAACAAATGCATTTTTTATGAGTGCGCGGCTAGCTGTCTCACTTATTGTGTGTGTGCAAGAATAAGGCCGGTGGATCTTTGTAGTGACCCAGGGTTCAGAGAAAGGAACGGTTTTTTAAAAAACGTGGTGAGTACATTAGTTAAGCTTGAAACTCATTTAATGATAATTTGTATTTTTAGTTTATTGCTTTATTTGTTTTAGTTGTAATACAATTCAGTACCCAACTGCGAACGTTGTTTGTCTTGTCGATATAATTTGGGTAAATTCTCCGGGTCAGTGCTCTGAGCTGTGAAGTGAAAGAAGCAATCATGTCTCAGAGAGGTCGAGACAATTTTCCAAATTCGAGGAACGCTCAGATTGTAACTTGAATACCGGTAAGGTAGGCGAAATTCGTAGCCAACTGCGATACTGCAACAAATCAAGGTCATGTTGATAAAATTAGAATACTGAGCTACGCTCGTTATAAGCTTAGTATAGCATAAGCTAAAAAAAAACAACAACTAGTTGAAATAAGTATGGCCCCCAATGTTATTCTATCCAAAGGTGCAGGTCCTGGTCATGGAAGGCTTTCTTTAGACGATGCAACTATCGCGTGTACAACAGGACATTATTAAAGTATCAACAGACCTTTTAAACTTAAATTGAAAGTGTTTGCCCCCTGCTCAAAATTGGATATTTTAAACAACCCGTTAAGAGACATAGAAACAGAAAGTCAAAATTTAATGTCTCATGTCATATCACGATGGAACTAAGAGAATGTCGATTTTCATGAGACACCAAAGTCAACAGTGTAGCCTTTTGCCAGACTACTACTCGTTACAAAACTTTAAGGATTTTTTGTTTTTCGTAGCTTTGGTTTTGTATTATAAAATAAACATACAACTCAGGACTGAATGCTCTTGCAAGCTCAGTTGGAACATCTGACTCCTCGTCAATTTACTAGGAAACAAAACCGTTTGTGGTAAACACAACTTTGGCGTGATATATTTCTAACAGAGTGATTCATCGTGGTTAGAGGCATGAGGAATTAAGAAGAAAGACAAGAAAACGGAGCAAGATTTGTTTACTTTCTGAAATCTTTCTGTTTGTTCCTCTTATTGTCTTTTGAGATCTATTATTTAAAAGTAGCTTGGTGGAATTACTTCAATTGAAAATTCTAGCGCATTGACGTACAACTTTCTCTCTCCTGAGAAAGAGTCTGATTGCAAGATTTTCGGAAAGGTGGCTGTCCCTTTTAAATAAGAATGCCATGCTCATTAGAGATACAACATTTATAATTGCGTAACAGTCATAACTCAGGATAACCCAGTTATTTCTCGTTGTTCATAATAGAATTAGCCTACCGTATCCTGTAATCACCTTTTCCAAGCTGTTTGTTTTTTGGAAATTTAAATGTACGTTTGTCCTCTCTTTTGGGTAAAGAATTGTCAATTGACCAAGAGTATGCTGACACTTTTAGTCAGCTATAGTGCACTAGCGATTGGCTGCTGATAATATATAGTACTTATTCAGTTTCAAGTAAATCCAAATTGATATTCATCCACATTCATAGCACTTTCCCTATAAAAATACGCCTGCTGAGGAAATAAGGGTTCGTCAATGTGTTGTCGTACCACAGAAGATTATGTTCCTTGATTTATTTAGAAAAAAAGCAAGACATGCCTTGTTACTTAGCACACCGATACCTGATACCTCTACACAAAAGTTACAAAGGCAAATTTCTCTTGACGGAGAAGCAGGGGTGTGGGGTTAAGAAGTAGATACCCCATTAGGATTTCCTCTGGCATGCAAAGTAAAACTGGAAAGAAGTATTTTATATGATAGAAATGTCTTGAACATCATTACTGTTATTACAAATGAAGATGCACATTTATAATTACATGTATAAATCACAAATCAATGCCCTGCAGCATGCTCTATGCGTTTTACAAAATATTACTCCTGCCGACCCCAGAACCTCTCCAGCAATGTTCTTTCGTCTGCTTTTGTTTTCACTTTCTGCCCCGCTCCCTCACCTCATGTGTCTCCTCCTCTGGGCTTCTGACTCTTTCTGCAGTCTTTCCATCGCTACTCATTGACTCCTTTTTGCTGTCTTTCAGCCATACCCCAGATCTTCTGGTAGGAAAGATCTACACCTTGCCTTCTAGAACAAGGGCGAAAAATCTCGGAGGTCCCCTGTGTAAGTTGTGCACGTTAAAGATCACTTGATAGTCTTAAATCGAACAGAGTAGGCCTTGGCCGTCACCATGGCAAAATTCAAAATTTCCTACCAACTGAAAATATTTAATGTGTCCTGTGCCCTCATATGACCTTATGCAATTGTGAGCGCCGTAAAACACTAACCGAAAAAAAGACCCCAGAACACTCAGAAATATTCCCAGCTTCCCATAGTATAAGCAGCCAATGAAACGCTCAAACATTAACAAACTGGACTGATTTTTCGCTTTTTATAGCTGTGCACTTAATCTCATTTGAGTGATGTGAGAAAAATCAATGCAAAACACCTGTCCCAAGTACACAACCTGACCCATAACTTTCCGGTTGCAAGCTCTACAGTCTACTGACTCGACCACCAACACCGTGACCATCAGGCCAAACCATTATAAAATTACCCTTGACACAAATATTATAACCCTGTTCCCTACAAAACAAGCTGAAACAAAATCCCTACCTAAATAAGGAATTTGACATTCAAGCGCCTACCGCTCACTTTTTCACCAAGGTTGAGAAAATTAAAGTCATACATGCTTTTTTTATTAGGTGTGTGTGTATATGTCTGAGTACACTTCGGTTTTAATGTTTCTGAAAAAAGAATTTGAATCAGAAAGAAATGGGAACATTATGTATATATATATATATATATATATATATATATATATATATATATATATATATATATATATATATATATATATATATATATATATATATATATATATAATATATATATATATATATATATATATAAATATATGATATATATATATGATATATATATATATAATAAATATATATTTATATATATGTGTGTGTGTAAGTGTGTGTGTGTGTGTGTGTGTGTGTGTGTGTGTGTGTGTGTGTGTGTGTGTGTGTGTGTGTGTGTGTGTTTGTGCGTGTGCCCGAGTGTTTGTTTATTCACGCGTGTGTGCATGTGTACGTGCGTGTGTTGAGTGTGTGCGTGAATTATATTCTGCGTGCTTTGCGTCTTCGGAAAACAATGCCCACGCACCCATCACATCTTTACTTTATCTTTCATTTTTGCACGTCTCAAGACATCTAAAAACAGAACAAAGTAGAGAGATGCAAACATTCCATTTTTCACAGTGTTCTTTGTAGACATCTCTCCTCCCCTTTCTGATCAATCCTTTCTTTCGATATCGGGCTGTAGAGAGGGCCAAAAGAAGTACCATGTCAAAGTGGCTATAACTTCATGCCTAATCTTTCCCAGAACCCTCTTTTTCGGGGCATTCAGCCCTTATCCTATTTTGTGCTGTTGTCTGAGCAACACTCCGTTTCTGATATCGATCGAAACCACTCGCCATCACCAATTTTTGATTGATTTTTCTTCTCCAGACAAGCAAATGAAAGAAAAGCAAGGGAAATAAAAGAAACGAAAAGAAAAATACCTCATTTCACAGCATTGACGTAAAAGGGGTATGGCCAATCCATGGAACAGAACATTCTGGAATGATGGATAGCCTAATTGGCAACCCTTGGCAAGAATAATACGTGAAAATCTAGAACGGGGAAGAAGAGGAGAGGAAGAGTAGGATTCCGTAATCTCAGTTTGATAAAAGAGAGACTGAGCCATAATTGATCGAACTGCTTTTCTCGCCTTTGTTCAAGAACATTGAGTTTGCGACTAATCAATAAAATTTAGAATAAGAAGACTCATCTTCGTCCACCCTTAAAAAGAAAAAGAAAATCATAACCGGAATCCAAACAAAAAATCTGCAAACGTCCTTTTCTCATTAATAAACTATATTTCTTGCAGGCTTATTCCCTACGTGTAAATTGATACCCCGTTTTAATGTTAACCCGAGTACTGTATTAAAACTGTCATCAGCGAACACTTTTCTTTACTGCAGTACATTGATTTGCCTCTGAGTTTGAAAACGATAGCTTAGCCGAGGTAAAATACAATGGGTATTTTTCTTTATTTCTGTACCAACTAACCACATTGTCAACGAAAGATTTGATGCAAAATAGCAGACCAGCCGGCAGAGTGTTCCTGAACGTGACTATTCTGGGAAAAACGTGTTATCGCCATCCCCCCCCCTCCCCACCCACCCACTTCGCGCAAAAAAAGCTTGAGTGGGCCCTATTAGAGATGAAGAAAAGGCATAAACCCGTGTTCACGATTCATTGATGAGCGTTACAACGTGTGTGTATCTTTTCGTAGTTAAACTCAAATCGTGTTTGTTGTAGATTTCCTTGAAAAGGAAGCCACCTTTCTTTTCATTTACGTTTGTGTTTGATGTGACTATAGCTGCTCTCTTTCCCACCGCACGCCCCTCTTTCTTTAATTTGTGTTTTCTCATTTTTTTAAAAGAATATAGGTCCTTCCTGAATGTCCCTGGCATGGTTCTATCAAGGTAATATAAATCCAGAAAATACGAACTTACTTTTTAAAGTTTATTTAGAATAATTACAAAGACATCGCGTTTTCTTCTCAGTTTTATTGATGCCTAAAATTCCTTCTTTAGCTGTTGTTGTTGTTGTTGTTGTTGTTGTTGTTGTCATTGTCGTCATTTATGTTTTTGCTGAAGTCAGCCGTCCTACAAGACCCAAGGAGAGTCATTTTGATAATTGGTTCCCCGTCACCGCTCTACGCCGCGCTGCGGGGAAACATTACAGTAATTACTCAATAATTAAATCGAAGTTCACTGAGAGATTCGAACCTCAATCTACCGTGTAATAGATTGATATAGTAAGTTAACTGCCCTACAGCGGCCAGCTTTCTTAAGGCTGTGCAACAAAAATGCCCGTATGGTACAGACAAAATCGCCAAACCCCGGAGCGGCGTTGCAAAGCCAAGGAGGAAGAGAATGACAATAAAATAAAAGCTCGGCTCACGAGTTAAGCACCGTAAAACTGCAACGTGAGAGGAGGCTGATTATAGCATAGGGTCCCCAGGAATCACGCTGATTATCAGCCCGTTCCCCTGTGGCTGGGCCTGAATCCCTGCAGACTGCCCTAATGTGGCCGATTGGATCAATACAGGGCAGATCCAGGGCAGTCCCTTGTTTTGGGAGCTTAGCCTAACTAGGTTTTGACGCGGTCTCTGAGGTCCAGAAAAGGAGGTGTATGCATGGGGGGAGGGGGGGGGAGTCGGAGTCCGATTTAGGAGGGGTGGAGAATATGAGAGAGGAGTGTTGATCAAGATGTGCAGTGATATGGTTGGACATAGCAGCAAGGATCATCATCAAGTGTCTTGTCTGTCTGGAGCAGTCATAGGCGATTATCGTTCTTCATCCATCATTTTTCATTAGAAGCCCTAGTATACAGAAGCACAGATACTTTTGAGATGAGCGGATAGTGTTATGGTTAGATTATGTATGGTCTGGTTGTGATACAGTTCGGTCGTGGTGTTGTTTGATTAATTGAAATAAAGGCAGATGAAAGACGTGAGTTTGAAAGCTTTAGCTTTAGTAATATTTTTGAGGCATTTGCAACCCACATAAATCATTATTAGTGCTGGCGGTTAGAGTTGTTATAAGATAATATAAAGAAAAGAAAGTGATTTTATATGACAATTAATATTTGATAGGACTGAAGGTGCTAACCACACCAGAACATCCGCCAACCACCAACGACGTGGTAGAATTTGGAAATGCGCTAATGTGGGTTGCGAAATACAGTTGGTATGTTGAAGATAATAACCTTTCTCTTCAAATCTATCATCATTTTCTACGTTTCTGATTTGTCCTATCAAATAAACCGCAAATGAAGCAATTCGAAACGTCATCAGGGCTATCAGAGTTGTCTTTAGGACATTTTTGATGGATATGATGAAAGCAAGAACTTCAAAAAGTGGGAACAGGCATGCGTGCATGCCCCCCTCCCCCTTCTCTCTCTCTCTCTCTCTCTCTCTCTCTCTCTCTCTCTCTCTCTCTCTCTCTTTCTCTCTTTCTCTCTTTCTCTCTCTCTCTCTCTCTCTCTCTCTCTCTCTCTCTCTTTGTCTGTCTCTCTCTTTATCTCAATATAATAGTAATATGTGTGTGTGTGTGTGTGTGTGTGTGTTATTGTGTGTGTGTGTGTGTGTGTGTGTGTGTGTGTGTGTGTGTGTACGTGTGTGCATGGGTGTGGTGGGGGCGTGTGAATGTATGTACGTAGGTGCTTGCGCGTGTAGACTTGTCTCCGGGTGTGTGGGAGCGAACATGAGCACGTTCTGAAGACAGAAATATCAATGAAGATACTGCTATGCCGGCTTTGATTCCTTTTGCACAGGGAGAAGCTAGTGGTGTTTCCTTGGAATGTTAGAAATATTTATTATACATTGGTTCGATACAAGGTCTATTCTCCTGTGTCATGTTTTACAGAATTTAAATGTGCTTGTAGTTGGCAAAAACGAATTTGATGAATTTTTCGCTTAATTTAAATAGACAATTTGATTAAAACGTAGAATAAGAATGTTTTCAACTTCCTTCAAATAATTGAGAAAATACGGGAGAGACAGGAGTAAGGGAATTAATGTCAAGAACGAAGAAACCAAGGAGAGATTCTTTTTTCGGGGGGTTGAGGGATGGGGAAGGACTAGGAGGATGCTGAAGATGTTGAAAAGGAGACCGAGAAAAATACAAAGAGATGGTGGGGGAGTGCAAAGTAAAATAGGAGAATCTAAAAAGTATTTTGTTACGGCGATCAACTTTCCTGAAGCCTAGAAAGCTCTCATTTACACTTGTTATCTCCCAAATACTGGTGTCCAGGGTGTGAAATCTTTCCGAGTATTAGACAAAGGGGTGATGGATAGGCTCATTATGCGCCAATAACTATCTTCTTGTTGTCTTGAGACAAGGCGGATGAATCCAGTTGGGACAATTTCTGGACGAGAGGAGACGTGGGGTGGGGGGTGGGGGGGGGGGTAAGAGAAAAATTGTGAGAACGCGAGAGAGAGAGAGAGACAGAGAGAGAGAAAGACAGAGAGAGATAGAGAGAGAGACAGAGGCAGAGAGAGACAGAGAGACAGAGATAGAGGGGGGGGATGAGGAAAGAAGAAACAGTGCTAGAGAGAGGGAGAGAAAGACAGACTAGTAATACTAGTGTAGGAGAGGGAAGAAGAGAGAGATAGAGAGAAAGAGAGACAAACAGAGAGTGAGAGAGAGAGACAGAGAGAGAAAGAGAAAGGTAAAGAGAGAGAAATGGAGAAAAAATTGGAGAGAGATAGGGGTATAGGAGATGAGAGAGAAGGGGAGAGCAGGAGAGATAGATTGATAAATCGATAGATCGAGAGAGTGGAAGACAAGAGTAAAACAAGTGTTAACGTCGAAAACGATTTTTTTTTAAAGATAGTGAAACACGGAAGATAGTTAACTGAAAAATAGACGAAACGTGCATAAAATAGTACTAACCAACAAACAAGCAAATGACATCCGCAAATATAAACGGATGAAAACAAGAATGAACAGGTGCAAAATCAGTGCTAAATAATTAGCAACCAGCGTTTAGGATGAATAGATAGCAGATGCTCTGGAGGATAAAAAAAGTAGACGAAGAGCATGATAAAAGTTCATCAAGCTCATGAGCTCCTTGAGTGAGTCTGTACTCCAAACCATGACTCACGTCAGCAAAGTACTGACTGAACAAAATAAAAGCCCCACAAATCTACATAATCTACTAAGCTTACTTTTAGCACCCAGGAAGGAAGTGTAGTGCCCCAGGCACCCCACTGGCACGAGCTTCGTGTGGGTCTTTGTGACTCGTGGAAAGTTCTTGGGCAAACCACAAATAGTTTGATGGGTTCAGTCGGTAGACAGAAATAATACTGGGTGGTGTCTTTCTGATGTAAAACCTTAGAGGTAGCGAAAAATTCGCCTTTTTTGTGTTAGGTTGTTTGCATTTTTATTTTTCCATCCATCCTTCCATCTATCCATCCATACATCCATACATCCACCTTCATTGGTTCGACCTCATACGCAAATACATGTGCTTCTGTGATCTGATACCACAAGAGATAGCGACAATTAGCGAGAAAGAGAGAGAGAGAGAGAGAGAGAGAGAGAGAGAAAGAGAGAGAGAGAGAAAGAGAGGGGGGAGAGAGAGAGACAGAGAGACAGAGACATAGAGAGATATACGCACTGACACACAGAGAAAGAGAGAGAGAGAGAGAGAGAGAGAGAGAGAGAGAGAGAGAGAGAGAGAGA
>NW_004797346.1:1009519-1027962 GCF_000002075.1 Aplysia californica
TCTTCTTCTTCTTCTTCTTCTTCTTCTTCTTCTTCTTCTTCTTCTTCTTCTTCGTCTCCTTCTTTCTCTTGGTTCCAGGCTGGTTCTCACCTCGAAAGCTCAACCTTATAAAAAGCACATCATTATGTAACATCTCCCCACCCCCTCTTTCTCTCTCTCACTCTGTCTCCCTTCCTCTTTCTTTCGCTCTCTCTCTATGTCTCTCCCTCCCTCTCTTACTCTCTCTCTCTCACTTCCATGATTACACACACATTAATTAACAAACAAATACACACATTTTATAGTATGCACAAACACAAATAGAATCCAAAGCTTCAAAAACTGAACAAAAAATAAAAGTGTTTTTTATATAGTTCTGCCAGTAACAAATTATTATCTTTTCTTGCTGGCAGACTCCAATATGTCCCGCCGACTCGGACAGATGTCAACAGAGCTTAATATAAATGCGTTATAAGAACTGAAGTGGCATTATTCCAGTGAGCCAGATAACATTTATGTATAATAGCGTCTGGGGAACAAAGGATATTGCATAGACTTTTTGTTCGGTTAGCACACCTTACTGTCATTATAATTATATTATTGTGATTTCACCAAAATCAAATGCATACGCTTGCATGTTTTACAATTTAAGAGAAAAATAAATTGCTTTAAAATGTTTCCCAAAATGTGTGTATATAAATAAAGTCTAAAATACATGCAAAAATCATCCACCATGTTAAGCAAACAAATAGTTTTTATTATTTCATTTGGGATACTATGTCAGTAACATTATTATTTTGGGTGCGTAGACTTAAATAGCTTTAAATCTGAACTACTGTAAAAGGAACTTCCTTGAGACACACGCCACACCGTGGAAAGAATTGAAACTTCCAATGTCAAGTTACATAAGCCTTCATCATTTTGATTCCTTATTATCCTACATACAAATTATATTAACAGGTAGGCCTTCATATAATTCA
Source organism: Aplysia californica (assembly GCF_000002075.1). Classification (NCBI taxonomy): domain Eukaryota; kingdom Metazoa; phylum Mollusca; class Gastropoda; order Aplysiida; family Aplysiidae; genus Aplysia; species Aplysia californica. The sequence goes on from NW_004797346.1 coordinate 1,010,479, forward strand.
ACTTTTAGTTTGTAAACTAATCCAGGAGGAGTTAGAGTTTCAAAGAGAATAGATACAAACTTATGATTGAATAGACTCATTCTTACAATTCTACTACGGAAACTGGAGGCTTTTTTTGTCCGTCTTGGTATCTGAAGGTAACCATTTTTAAAAATATATAGTGTGATTCACATGTAGAATAAGCCTTCTTATGAAGGACTATTTAGCAAATTCCACAAAGTTCATCATTCCAACTGCATAATAAGGCCACCGTCTTTAACTTGATTTTTGGAAAAGGCACAATGACAATAGTATATCAGTTTCAGAAAAAAACAACAACAAACATGATTAGAATATTTTAGAAGCCTGACACATTGACTAAAGGCAGCAGAAATGACGTACTGCTTCTCATAATCCACCATATTATTATTCGGCACGGAAAGCTTTACTTGTCCACTTCATCCAAATTTCTAGTTTACACCCCTTCCCCTCTTTTTTATTTTAAAAACTCAATTCAACATCAAACCTCTAATGTTAAGCCCTCCCTAAAGGCGTCGTCATTTCATAGAGATCTGGGCGTTGACTGTTCATGGGGGAGTTTTCCTCCCACCGAGCCCCGTCAGAAGGTTTCATGAATATTCCTCAGGCCATAATTTAATTGGCGTCTTGTCAGACTAGATGTCTGAACAGGCGCAAAGTGGTATAGGCCCAGGGATGTGTGGGTGTTTGTCGAGGACGTGGGAAGAAGCGTATCAGTCTGGTCTATTCATGGTTGGAGAGAAGTGACAGTACCTTTGACCTGGGTCCATATACTGTAAGCATCCAAGAGAGATGGTTGAGAGTAGCTTAGGTGTGTGTGTATGTGTCTGTTTGCTTGTGTGTGTGTGTGTGTGTGTGTGTGTGTGTGTGTGTGTGTGTGTGTGTGTTTGTGTGTTTGTGTGTGCGCTTGTGTGTGTGCGTGCGATCGAAAGTGACAGAAAAATGTTGAGAGAGGCAGGTAGAGATAGTTATTATTGTATTATGTCAATTTGCCCTCTTTTGGGGGTGTTTAATATATCTAATACAAACACATGCAGCCTGGCTCACAATTTCTAATATCTTTGATCTTTTCATCAACATGACAAAGAAAAGGAAGTCAGTTCATTCCTCTAGAGATGTCACTGAAGTGAGAATAAGCAAGATGTCTGTAACTCAACTTGTATCGTATAAATCCGTACCAGTGACAATTTGTTTGGAAATCATTGCTTGAAAGTTGTAGGCGAATGGATACTGGTTGGATGAACTTCTAGGATTTCTTTCAGCTTCAAACATTTCTTTGCATCCTAACGAACGTTTGGGTGGCGTTACTTTATTTGGGGCTTACTTTTTATCCTTACAAAGGTGTCTTTTAAAAACGATCCTTTTTTTTTCATTAAGTTCCTAAATCCTGTTCCATCTCCCCTCGCTTTTGATCCGTTCTGTTTCATCTCAGAAGGCACACACTTCAGTCGTAGTTAAAGATTTAATTCTTGTCATGGGTGGGTGGGTTTTAATGCCCGGAATAATCACTATTGATCCTCTTGCACTGAAAGGCCAGTAAGTCATCTGTGTACTGGTACTTGTACTCTCTTTGGCATTTCAAAATCAATGAATATTACAATAAAAAACCATGAAGACAGATGTATCTCTCTGTCTTTCTTTCTATTTTTCTCTCTCTCTGTCTCTCTTTCTCTCTCTCTATCTCTCACTCCCTCCCTCCCTCTCTCTCTCTTTCTCTCTCTTTCTCTCTTTCTCTCCCCCTCCTCCCCCCCCCCTCTCTCTCTCTTTCTCTCTCTCTGTCTTTGTCTGTCTGTGTGGGTCTGTCTCTCTTTGTGATTCGTTCTTATGTCCTCCCTCTTTTCCCCTCCTATGAGTTCTCGTTTCTTTTTTCCTTTAGTCTGATCAAATACAGTTTTAGTAATTTTTTAAAAGGCGAATATATGTTTTTGTTAAATATGTGTATTCTTTCTGCTTTCAGTTTACTGGTCTTTAGTTGACAGTTATAAAATACATGTATCTATTATGCAATGAATGACTTTTGGTGTACAACGATTTTCACTAAGCAAGCTCACAATCATAATCGCTTTTTATTTACTTGAGCGCTCACTTTGTAAATGCTACCCTGGAGTGTCATAGAGTTTTGACGCGCCCGAGAACGTGATAACGGGGAAAACATACGGTCGAATGGAAAATCAGGTGAATGCTGACATTCTCAAAACAAATCTAGGATTAAAATTTCCTTTTTTTTTCATCATTGAATAAAAACTAGCATCAACAGTGTATTCAGCTCGGCACATTGAATTATCGCCTTCTGTTTTATTGTCTCAGTGTGCTGTACAACATTGCCAGATTTGCTTCTTGGCTGCTTATTTAGAAATTGCAAGTTAATTATAGTTTTTTAAAAATAATCATATTTGTCCAAAGCGTAAAATGAACTCATTTTTTTGAAGTTTTATGTCAATAAAATGTAATGACATTTATTGTGTTGACACTAGCATCTGGTGTATCTGCAAAGATACATCAGGGAGAGAGAGAGAGCTAGAGCGAGCGAGAGAGAGAGAGAGAGAAAGAAAGAGAGAGAGAGAGAGAGAGAGAGAGAGAGAGAGAGAGAGAGAGAGAGAGAAGATGGGGAAGAAGGGAGAAAGAAGAGAAAGACACAGTAAAGCAAAAATATAGAGGAGATACGAAGGGTTGGACACGACATTTTCTTTTCTTCCATGCTATAGTTTTGTGGTTTGAAAGGCATCATCGATGTAGTCGTCGTTGCTGTCATCGTTGTTCCTCATCGCCGTCATCATTTAGAACAAAAATCAGTAGTACCAATAATACTATTGACTATAAGAGGATAGAAAAATATCGCTGATAACAGCAGCAGCAAACACGAAAAAACACACATATAATCAACACAACAACAAAAGCAACAATAACAACAAAAACAAAAACAAAGAAACAAACAGCAAAAGCAACAACAAGCAAAAAAGAAACAGCAAAAACAACCACACCATCATCAACAATAACAACAACAACAAAGATAACAACAACAACAATAATAATGACCCCAGCAACAAATACAACGTAACGACACGCCATTTAAAACAGAGTCCAACAAGACAACATCAAAAGCAAAAAGGATTGGACACACAAGATGAAAACCTTCAAAAACATAACTCGTGTCTTTCTTTTCCTGTCTGCGCCCTCTGATTAACGCTCTCCTTCTTTCTACCTTTATTAGATTAGCAAAGCTGTGCCACGTTTTCCATTCGAGTGAAGAAGCAAAGCAAAATCGGAATAAATTCTTTTCTGGCATAAATATTATCTTAAGCCTTGGTTTTTTAAAAATTCCTTTTTGGAACTGCCATATTATCCCCCCCCCCCCTTCCATTTCTGCCTCTGCACCTGTCGCCAACTAGTTGGGTATTTTATTTTGCAGTTTTCAAACTTGGTTTCTTCAAAGTATGCTATTAAAAAATGCTTTGCTTGTTCGTGTGTGAATTTGTTTTAGATTCATTTAGCTTACTAATGGGAAACTTCCGTGTAATTTTTACATGTGAACGAAAGTGAATTTTCTTTCTCTCCGAAACTCCAAGGTCATTGTTATCCGACCATTTCAGAAGACATAATTAAATCCACACAGAAAAATATAGCATCTAACTCCTTTAAAATAGTATTCTCAGCCATTAGAAGTTTAAACCGGTATCACGAGTCTTAGCCCTTTTGAGGCTGTTTTCCTGTGGGTGGTTTGTGGTTGCGGGAGAATTTTAAAAGAAGATTGTGCTTACTCCCATTTTCCCTTTCATAGTCAAGTAGAATGCCACCCTTGCCCGACCTATTCTGTGATGAAAACTCATCTTTTTTTTAATTGATCAAAATAGCAGTTCAGGTCTTTTTTCTGGAGATGGCAATTTTCTTTTCTTTTCCCTTGGACAATGCATTTTAAAGGTTTGGCTTAGGTGATGGTCTTGCCACAGTTATTTGTAACACTGTTGCAGTGTAAATATTAATTTGTTGGCTAGTCATTCTCACTCCAAAAGAACACTGAGAGAAAGGTAGGAACCCTTATAACATAAGCCAAAAGAGAAGTATGTTAGTGGTCAATTTGGTGTGGTCTGCCACTTTGGATTTTTTTTTCAGTGTCACTTGTTTTATAATTTGAACCCTTTGAAAGGTGATCCTTTATTTGTAGCTTTGTGGAAATAACACCCCGAACTGAGTTGGAATAAAATACCCAAACATTATTGTGAATGTTTTTACCACAGCGACTCATCTTAGATCGTTCAGGAGGCGAACTGCTTCAACTCTGACAGCCATGTCCAATACATTCTGAGTGGGGCATAGTATGGCCCCATTAAGGCAACAACAACCAAACGACGGTTCTATACTGAACAGCCAATGAATTCTTTTGCGTGGGAGTTCTAGCAGCGACACACATTTGACAAAAGTAGAAGTTTGCTTGAGGAAAACTTTGTCTTTCCATAGATCTGGGGACCACCTTCTAGTCTGAGGAAAAGAGACAAAGTCTATATGCAATGTATAGCACTGAATCTGGGGTTCTCATGGTGTAGTGCGGCACTCGCTGTATAGTCTGGAGTTTACCGTTTCAAGCTGCCCCCCCCCCCATTTCGAAAGCATGGGAGGAAAAGTGTCTCCTTTTGCTGGGCTATTTCGTGGCTTGCCAAACAAGCGGTCCTTTCGCTTTCCCATAGTCACATATTTCGTGTTTAAAGACATGCTTGGAAAGGAATGTGTGGTCCAATTAAAATAGTAAGGTTTCTGCTGCATTCACCTATACTGCTTTCCCTGCGATGATAACAGATGTGTTATACGATATTTTTTTAAACGTGATGAAAATGACAGCATGTTCCGCTTACAAAAAGTGCAGAGAAAATGTTATTGATTCTCTTCAGAATATTATTCTACACCTTGATCGCTGTCTCTCCCTCAGCCTGAGGCAGGTCCTGATTCCTCTCTTCATCTGGTTACAATATTTTGTGATAATATTGGTGTTTGTTGAGTTCATAATGTCTTTCTTACAGTCAACTTTGTACTTGCATTTGTATATTTTAATAGAGGAATGTGTTTGGTATTCTCGCATCGTTCAGGCAGAGAAAGTGTCTAAGATACCTGAAAGTGCTCTATATAAATAGCTATTGCTTCGTGGGAAGTAAACTGCCCCTGTATTGGTATGTGCCATGTCATTCCGTGATCGGATACAGAAAATGACTTCAGTATGCCCACGAGGTATACATTCATCTTTTTTAACGTTTAAAATTTGTTACACAAAGCATTCCTTAACAGTTTGCTCATGGCCATGAAGACTTTGGGAAGGAGGTTTTAATTAATGTCAACGATTTTGCCGGTACATTCCAGAAATTATCAGCCAGAAAACACGTATTTTATGTTATATTTTTCATAAATTACATGATGAATATATATGATATTACAGTTTTCTTATAGTCGTTTTCAAACCGAAAAACATTTCCACATTCGCTGAAATATCTCCTGCAGGCGTGGTAAAAGCTCAGATTTCTCTCGAACTTGAACTTGCTAGCGAAGTTTTCGACCAGCTATGCCGTTGTGGGTTGGGCGTTCATCTAGGGAAATCACATCGCTGTCGATGGCAAGAGAATCAAGGCGGATGACCCTAAGAGATACCTTGCCATCTCTGACATTCTTCTCTTTCCTTGAGTGTAACCACCACCACCCTCCTCTGTGTCCCCCTGTCTCTCTCACTCGCTCCTCTCTCACTCTCACTCTCTCTTTCTCCCCCTCTCTTTCTTTCTGTCTCTGTCATTGTCTCTCTGTGTCTCTCTGTCTCTATCCCTGACTCTGTCTCTGTCTCTCCCCCCCCTTATCTTTCTCTCTCTCTCTCTCTCTCTCTCTCTCTCTCTCTCTCTCTCTCTCTCTCTCTCTCTCTCTCTCTCTCTCTGCACCAAAACGACAAGTCTGCATGTAGCATTTTAAAAAGGGGACTCGTCTTGTCTGTTTCCCTCATCTGGGAGTCGATAATAGGTTCCCTAGGCCGGATGGCATGCTCTGTAAACTTGATGTCACATTTGTCATTGCGCGAGTTTATTTGATTCTGCCGCTAGGGGGAGCCAGCGTGCCTGGCAGGGCGGATAACTCGGCCTATTTGCTCCCGGGGCCGCACCGGTGCAGACATGGGGAGCAAGAAAATCAATTCTGAAAGGGAGAGAGCCCAGCACGCCCCCCTCCTCCTTCTACAGTCCCTCCCAAAACTGTGGTTTCCTTTTCTTGCAATACAAAGAAATCTATTCATGAGAGCCTAGAATGAGGAAGAAAACAGATGGGGCTTATAATATATCTTAGATATAGGCGATGACGTCATTTGAAGGAAGGTAAGTAGGTTCTGGTAAAGAAATAATTATAGAAATCATAAAAAAGAGAAAATGGGACACACAAACAGACGAACACACACATACACACACACACACGCGCGCGCGCGCGCGCACGAACACACACACACACACACACATACGCGCACATACATACATACATACACACAAACGCACAATCATAAACTCATACACGTACACACATGCACACACAAACACAGAAAGAGAGACACAGAGAGAGAGAGAGAGAGAGAGAGAGAGAGAGAGAGAGAGAGAGAGTTTTTTTCAAAATTCTTGAACAAGACTGACAACAATACTCAAGAAACAAACGGGACCTAAGCAAACGTTGACTACGAATCCTTCTCTTTCATGTAATGTAGAAACGGTAACAGCTCCATTCTTTAACATGCAACGTTTTTCTAACGTGGGAAAAGACTGTCGTGCAGCTATTTGAGTTTTACTTCACAAAGGATGAAAAAATATACGACAGAAATTGGACATAATAATTGATGACTTGTCAACTTCTTCAAATTCTAAGACTCCGACAGGTATTTTAATATTATGCATGATCTCAAAAGACGGAAAAAGAAGTTTTCATCTTGTACTGATGTTCAGTACCAATAATGCCGTACACACTTACACAAAATTACAGAAAACCTTTTGATATCTCCACCTTAGAATACAAAGTCCTTCCTGCTTTGAGAAATGTGACGCCAACAAATTTTGAGTTTCAAAACATGTCAAACTTTTTAAAAGCGTAATTGTTTGAATATCTTGATAACGACTACACATGATTCTACGATTTTAATACATCAGAAAGAACATTAATTGGTTTCTGACCTCGAGGTCTTAGTTACTCAGAACGGCCAAAAATGTCAGAATAAAACTTTGCATTTCTAAGGTAGCGATGTCAGAAGAATGCACGCAGTTTAAAGATAAGCTCTGCAAGTTCTTTAGGAGTAGCCTTGATTTCTCTGACAAGATCAAAATCTTACAGAGTCACGCAACTTTGAACAGAGATATTACGTATTTGTTGCCTCTGTACCTTTTGTCTGGCCTACCAGTTCTGTGACCCCTGTATATGATTCTTCCTCTGTGTGTTCAGCACTGTGCCCTTGTAACCACTTCTGTTCCTCTATTGATCAAAGATGTCCAGGACGGGAACAGACCGTTCATGTGGATGTTCACGTCAGTCAGGACTTGTGACTTAAACGTTCGGTAACTCCAAACCCAATAAGTCCTGTTAATTACATCACGCATCGAACCTTTTCGACGCCTATCTTTGGAAAGTCTTGTTATATATTTTTTGTTCTCGCCTAATGTAAACGTCTATCAATCAGTACTAAATGTTTATCTCAACTTCATAGTTCTATACAAATAAGTCTCATAGGGTATTACGAACCTCTATCGTCCTGATATCTCGTCCTTCTTTTTGTGTTTGTTACTGTCTTTTAAAAACTTTAATCTTCGGCACTTCTAAAGCCATATTGTGTTGCTTAGTGCCGCATAACTCTTACTAAACCAGTATTATTTTCAGAAAAGAAGAAAACAAAGATCGGGTCGACCTAGCCTCAGCTACAACAATTGGTTCACTCTCAAAATTAAACTCCAAACACCGATAGCTAAACTTGCGAAAAAAACCCAACTAAATGTCGAACTAACTACTTTTTTCACTTTACTAAATTAACTCCAATTGTACTCTGGCGCCCCGTTAGTTCCATTGGTAACATGCTGGGCTATGTTAAGGAGCACCATAATCACATTCCTTAGGGGATAAGTTTTTGAAACTGGGTTGCAAGGAAACTTGGCATGTTTGTCTAATACGGTGTTGCATTCACGAGCATTTTTTTTAGATTGGAAAAAGATTCAATAGTCTGTTTGACATTCAAAATGTTTTTTAATAGAAAGAAAGGGGGGGGGAGGGGGGTGCGGGATGTGGGGTGTAGTTTCGGTCAGCTAAAAATACTATGGTGTTATGCTTTGGTCGAGAGATATCTTGCTTGAATTTATCGTCACGTGCCTTAAACGGTTTTCATGCTAATCGGGGGAACAAAACTCGGAAAGAATAAGCATAAGATCAAACACATACAAGTGCTCACCCTAAAAAAATACGTTTGACGTCTCCCTCTCCCCTTCTTTCTCTCTCATGCCTCTCTTTCTGCCTGCCTGCCTGCCTGCCTGTCTATCTATCTATCTATCTATCTATCTATCTATCTATCTATCTATCTATCTATCTAACTATCAGGGGCGGCTCGTGGAGCTAAAAATGGGGGTGCACAATTAAGCTATAGCAGGTTGAAGATAGTCAAGGAGTACATGGATTGTCGCTTTGATTTCTAGAACTAAATCTGTTTGTTAGCTTAACATCAGTTTCTTCATCCTGCATTGGAACTGAACACTCAAGTAACACATTTCACCACTCCACTACGAAACCATTCAAAGACACAAGTCACAGGACGCAGGACGGTGACTTAAGTATGTCACGTTCACCTCCCTCAGGTTCACGGTCACAAAGTCGCTTAAAATAGTGGCAAGACAAGGAACCAATCACAATTCACTTGAGCACTCCGCTGAATTTCTCCAGGGATCACATACTTTTAGCATAAAATAGGGTGCAGTCTATCGCGTTTATTTTTAGACTGCCTACTGTGGGCTATGTTTCGTGGGTGCACATTTGAGATGTGCCGTCTTATTAATATTAATGTACGGCCAAACTCTCTACGAGTGTCGTCATCGTTTGGGTTGTCCCAAAGAGCGATTTATAGGTCAGGTTACAACTGTTGAATATCCTACTATGTTTAGTTAAAGCGTTTAAACTTTGGCATGGCATAGTAGATGTTTTACGGTGCTTTTGACACAGAAATGGCAATTAGGGTGCCAGCGACAACTTTGTTTTGAAATAATATTTGGCTAGTGTTCATTTCTGTCTTCTTTTATTTTATGTTTATTGATGCTTTTCGTAATAGAACATTAAAAAATGTTGGGCGGCACTGCACGACTCTATGGACGAACCGCGCCTGCTATCTATCTATCTATCTATCTATCTATCTATCTATCTATCTATCTATCTATCTATTGATGTCTCTCCCTTTCTATCTCTCTACTTTCTTTCTCTTTATCGATTCTATCTTTCTTTCTCACTCTCACACACAGACATTTTATACATATGTAACGGTCATATTCCCTCCCCCACCCCCTCTCTCTCTTTCTCTCACTCTCTGTCTGCTCCCCCCTCTCTGTCTCTGTCACAAACACACACTCACACACACATACACACACACACACACACACACACACACACACACACACACACACACACACACAAACATACACACAAAAACACACATACACACACACACACACACAAACTCCGGTAGAAACAAAGTGACCCTTCAATTTGCTCGTCCGTGCAGAGATTCGTCACTTGCTCTTAAACTTTAAAAAACTGAAGCAATTTGCATACACGAAAATGCAGTCATATACAAAGATATATACCCATTATGCAGCGAAAACAAACTCAAAAAGGCCAGTTTCTCAAGACCACATGGACATGCCCGTTCTTAATTAGCAGGGGAAACGGAGCATCTTCTGATGCCCCCGTCTTTAATTCCATCCTCGATTCGTTCCTACGTTCAAGGGACAATAAGATTCATTTCCTTTTTTCCTTTTGCAATCAAATTAGCTTGATGGAAAACATGTAGGTGGAATAAAAGTCACAAGAATTGAGAAAGAAAGTTTGGGTTAGAGGGTAAATGGGAATTAGAATAAAAATATGGTGAGTTAACATATTATTATAAAGAATAATGAGATATAAAGAAGATAAAAGGGGGGGGGGTGCAGACCGACTGAGAGGGACAGAGAGAGAGCAAGAGAGAGAGAGACAGAGAGAGAGACACTGAGAGAGAGAGAGAGAGAGAGAGAGAGAGAGAGAGAGAGAGAGAGAGAGAGAGAGAGAGAGAGAGAGAGAGAGAGAGAGAGTGGAGAGTGGCGGGGAGTTGTTAAAAAAAATGAGCACTGCGGATAAAAAAGGAAACTCTTCAGCAAAAGGGATTCAGCAAAAGGGATTTTTCATGAGTGGATTTTCAATTTTCAATCAAAGCTTTTTTATTTGAAAATAAAAACTGTTCATTTACGAAAACGCAGACATTTTAATATAAAGTTGGAGGCTGCTGATTTACATTGCTTAAGCGCTCTTAAGTTATAATCAACTCACTATTTTCATAGAGAAAAGGTTCACCTAGTGTGACCATAACTCTGCTCCTTCTCAGCACTTTCAAATGTCAGTGACCCGACTCACACACAGTAACTAACTGTTTTGGACAATACAATCATTGGCAATCTTGGCGGAGTCACCCGGTTGACTTACCTAAAATGTCAAAAAGCCCCAATGATGGCAATACTGGCAGTCCGTTGTGGTTATGCCTGCCCAGAAACGTGTATGTGTGTGTGCGTGAGAGAGAGAGAAAGAGAGAGAAAGAGCGAGAGAGAGAGAGAGAGAGAGAGAGAGAGAGAGAAAGAGAGAAAGAGAGAGACAAACAAACAGACAGACAGAAAAAGAGAGGGAGAGAGAGAAAGAGAGCGAAAGAGGGCGAGAAAAAACCCAGAAAACTAGAGAGAGAAGAGAGTTAGCAACAGAGAAAGGAGAGAAGAGTGAGAGGCGAGAGAAAAAGAGAGCGAGAGAGAGAGCGAGAGAGAGAGAGAGAGAAAGAGAGAGAGAAGGAGAAAGAGAGAGAGAGAGATAGAGAGAGAGAGAGAGGGAGGGAGAGAGAGAAAGACAGCGAGAGAGACACACAGAGAGAGAGAATATAGAGTGCAAACAAAATAGAGCTCTATTTTTTACATGGTGGGAGGTAGGGTGAGTGAAATAAAACAAAGACGACGATCACTGTGAGGACTTCAATTCACAACAATATTTAAACTTTACCAATTTGTGGGCGGAATTCAAAGGTCTGTATTGTTTGAACTCTGAGAGTAAATACTATGGAGCGTGCTCGTCTCAGGATTTTACAATTTGGTCCAGAGACTGGATCGTGTTCTAAAGATTGGTACCTGATCTTCCCCTGGAATCTGTTTCTGGTCGTTTCTGTCTGATGTTAGACGACTCAAATAACAAGTTATACAATTATTTTAGTGACACTGGACAGAAACATAATAATATTATTATAAAGTGTTTTGTCTTACTTGTTAGTTGTCATTATGTTGTAAGTTTCGTGGAATTTTGATTTGAACTTTACATTCAGATCGCAGTTTGCAACATATTTTTTTATTTCTGTCTGCCCGGGCGGGCTCGAAATAATAGCGTGACTCCTAATCTTAATTGTAGTCTTATAGACGTCAACAGTTGTCAAACTTACGTTTACAAATTTTTTGTGCATGTGTGCATGTGTGTCTGTATGTGTGTGTGTGTGTGTGTGTGTGTGTGTGTATGTGAGTGTATGTGTGTGTGTGTGTGTGTGTATGTGTATGTATGTGTGTGTGTGTGTGTGTGTGTGTGTGTGTGTGTGTGTGTGTGTGTGTGTTGTGGGCGGGGGGATGGAGGATAGAGGAAGGAATTGAAAACCAAGCAAAAAAATAATAGGAAGAAAATGTCACCTAGATGCCAAAGAAGTTGTAGGGTGCGATGAATTTCACCATCTGTTCATGGGGCCATGGCACTGTTCATATGCCCTGCCCACGCCAGTTGATTAATCGTTGTCCTGTGTACCATAATTGCCTTTGTGCAGTAATGATGTTATATCGAATTTCACTTATCGGGTTGAAATAGCCGTTTCCAGACCATGTTTTCTTATTAATATTCTTGTACCCTAAACAAAGCGTTCTCGATATTGGAACCATCAGGGCGTATTGATTCAGCTCATATCGATCGAATCTGATCGATTTTTATACTGAGGTAGTGTTTTTCCGGTGCAATTTAACGCAATAAAGAGAGGATTAATGCGTGCAAAGCAAGCACCGTGCACTCCTTGCTGTTGACTGACAAATGGCAGATGAGAGTAGGGAAAACACTTGGATGTGGCCACGACCAAGGCGTACGTTTTTATTTATTTTCTAAGCTCCCTTAATGTCTGCGTTTTAATTTTTCTCATTTAATTAAAGGGGCTGAACCAGCATTGTGAGCAGATTAAGAGTTTGAAGGTTGAAAGGTTCTGACAAACAGTGGAAACACAAAAAGGAAAAAAAGCCATCACATATTACATCTGGGACAATTTTCAACTAAAGATATCAAAAAGAAAAAAAAGTGAATGTCACAAAAACAATTATGTTCCGCCCTTTTCTGAGAAATGACTATATTGAAAAATTCAGATTTTGGACATCTCAGGCACTTACATCAGGAAAACTATGTCGTATATGATGAGGAGGGACTTGTATAGTGTGGTCAAAAATTCGTGGCGCAACTTATTGTCAAATCTTTCCCAAACTATTGAGCATAGACTTTCCAGCTTTTTCACCGTTACTTCTATTAATTTGTCTTGACAGGTCAATATTTTGTAAACACGTGTTAGCTATATTCTAGAAATATCCTAAATAAATACAAATAAAAATCTAAGTGGGTGGTTTCTGCAGATTAAAAAAACAAGTTTACTGCTGGGGCAATATCGCTTTTAAAAGCAAGACTGTCATTTATTTCTAATCGTGGTATTATTCTAATTGGACGCATATTTTAAGAACCTTTAGAGCAAAAAGGTGTTCACTATAAGATTAATTTCTTGTAAAAGCTTTGCCACTAAAAAAGTGTCATTAATGTGCTGTGACGTAGGATACATGCGTATGCAACATGTGTGTGAGAATCGGAAAGTGCTGTAAACAACTCTATTTCCCACGTGACTGAGAGTTATAGTACTTTATATGAATTTATGAAGTTTTTAAATCTTAAGATAGACTGATACAAACTGCGTTGCTCAGTATTGTGGACATTGTTTCACCCGTTAAAGAGATATTTGAGGACACGTTGCGCCACGCTGTTTTGACAGCATTACAGGTTGCAAGTCCCAAAGTGCGTTGGGAGTTGACGAGACCTGAAAGGCACGAGTGGTAAGAACTAATAGATGCTTAACAGGTAGACTCACGTAAATATCATTAGTGTAATAATATGTCTACATGTTTTTCTGTGATATTTACTTCAATAATGACATGTGCACATTCTTTCCTCATGCTACGTGCTTGGTCATTATACATACTATCAAGGAGAAACCCTTTCTTTTGTCCCTTGCCCATTTCTATGATATTGACGCCATCTGATTAGTAGAAAAATGCGTATGAGAGTGCCCAATAATGTGTAACGTACACAATTGTTTGGAATTGTTTGGACATATATCTGTTTAAAATAATTATAGATGTTTGTGAAGGATCTGTGAGCAATGAGAAACAAAAATCTCAGATTACAAAATAGTACTCTTATGTGAGCCTAGTAGGGCCATAGAAGGGCCCATGCATTACCAATAATTTACAGTAAACGAGAACGTAAAGGACACACATTTTGGGATCGGTAAAAAAAGACGAAACTGTTTGCTAATTTTGCTGAGCAAGTTGAGTAATTGGATTTGAAAACAGAAATGTCAATAATCAATTATATTTAAATTCTGTTAACATAATAATGGAATGAAAGGTGTTTATGGAATTGCAACTTTTTCTTTTTTGTCTCCTATGTCTTTAAAGAACAAGAAATGAATGACATGTGTTTAGTGAAAAGTCTCGCTCAACAGCAAGCTCTATGCTCTTTACAATATTTCCTCTGTTAGTCGTTTTAGCATTCCGAAACAATTTCATCTTACTGTGACGCAGGCAGTGAAAGCTACCCTGTCTCTTACAGGCGCTGAAACATTAATATATTGACAAGATCTTTAATTTACAGGGCAATCGTTATAGAATATAGAACATTTGTACTTCTACCAGTCACTACATTTTTCTTGAAGTGATAATAAGCAATGGACCAGTGATTTTAAAATTTTTATTGGTATCAATTAAAGAAGCTTCATTTGACTGCAAATTTACAATCTTTCCTTGAAACGTAAAACAAAAATAATTATGTTCCTAAACATTGTGACTCTGCAGAAGAAGGAAAACCATCTGCAGTTGCAAGTGAACGCCTTGCAAAAAACGGATTTCGAAGTCGGAAGAAACGATAAGATAAGTTAAACTTGATTGATCCAGGAGGCAAAATTTGGATAGATAGACCAGTGCATCAACATACACAGATTTCACACAAGCCAACCCAAACAGGGTGTCTATGGATATGAATTCTCTCTCCCTCTCTATTCTCCCCACTCTCTCTCCTCTCTTTCTCTCTCTCACGCTCTCTCTCTCTCGCTCTCTCTCTCTCTCTCCCTCTCTCTCTCTCCCTTCCTCTCTCTCTTACGCACGCACAAACACACACGCACGCACACACACACACACACACACACACACACACACACACACACACATACACACACACACACACACACACATATATACACACAAACATACCCACATACACACATCTACTCATGCACTTAGAAAGTAACAATATATAAGAAGACAAAATACAGAACACAAAGAGACAGATGGGCGAAGCGGGTTGGACAGAAATGTAAGACAGATAAACAGAGAGAGAGGCAGGCAGACAGTCAGACAGATAAGCAAACAGGGACAGATAGACAGAGGGTAAAAGATGGACAGAGAGCGAACTGACATGAAAGGTACATTAAGACATACACCACCTTGTAAAATTGCAAACAGAAAGGGGCCTCGAAAAACACGCAGAGAGAGAGAGAGAGAGAGAGAGAGAGAGAGAGAGAGAGAGGGGGGCAGAGGGAGACAGAAATTGAGATAGAGAGAAAGAAAGAAAAAGAGAGAGAGCGAGCGAAAGAAAGAAAGAGAGAATGAGGGGTAGATGTAGAGAGAGAGAGAGAGAGAGAGAGAGAGAGAGAGAGAGAGAGAGAGAGAGAGAGAGAGAGAGAGACAGAGGGGGGGGGGGCGAAATGGCTTTATTAATGTAAGTGAGCAGCATTGTGTGCCCTTGTTTCTTTGTCTGTTCAGCAAGTGGGCAAGTGAGTTTGTGTTTGCGCTCTTGTGTTTAATGGGTACATCTCGATGTATGCCTAATATCTATGTGTGTGTGTGTGTGTATGTGTGCTTTAATGTCATTGTGTGTGAGAGAGAGAGAGGGAGATAGTGGATAGAGAAAGAGAGTCAGAGAGGGAGAGAGAAAGAGAAATAGAAGGGTAGGGAGAGAGAGAGAGAGAGAGAGAGAGAGAGAGAGAGAGAGAGAGAGAGAGAGAAAGGGAGAGGGAGAGTGAAAGAGATATAGTTGGTGATGAGGAAGGAACAAGGATGAGGCTCGAGTTCCGAAAGATGTCTGATTAGCTTTGTTTGCCTGAGGTATCCCTGTCCCCCACACTCAACCGATCACGGGCAATTTGTGCATCTGGAGTTCAAGAAAATCGTTTTCCCCGCCTGTTTTCTTCTTAATGGAATGTACACTTACGCGGCGTTTTCCATCTTTTTCTGAACTCCAGAAAGGCGGAGAGAAAACAGTTAGTCTTTCCCTCTCGAGACACCAGTTCGAATCCCATATCACATGTGTCTATTTTCGTGGGTCAAGTTTGATGCAGCATCGGGAAAGAACACGCTACTTTCTCCTGATATCCTTTTTCTAGGTTTATTTTTATCTAAATAATAATGATGGTGTGTTGTTCTTCCACACATAAGAGCTATGCATTTTTTCTTTCTTTCTGTGCACTCTGATAGAGACCAATTCTTATTGCCCATTTTCTTTCTCATCCTGAATGTTATTTATTAATAACGATAATAATAATAATAATAATAATAATAATAATCATAATAATAATAATAATAATAATAATAATAACCATAACAATGCTGAGGATGATAATAATAATAATGATAATAATAATAATAATAATAATAACAAAAATGATAATAAATATAATTTAATTTGTAAAGCACATTACCCGCTCTGCTGCAAGGTCTATGCGCTTAACACTATATATTATTATGCAACCGACAAATGCTTCTCGTTTTCCCTATCGCAGTTCTTGGCATAATTCCAATGTATTTCCTCTTTTTGAATGTTATTTTCTGCTACTGTTTTGGACACCATCTCTACTCTTTTCCGGGTTCCACTCTGCCTTTCCCTTCTTCTCCAACTCTGTGGATTCCAATCCAATATTTCACTACAACCACCACCACCGCCCTTACTACCGCCTTCCTCTCACTTCATCTTCGGCTAGGCTCTGTCTTATATTAAAATGCTTCTTCGTTTGTGGTCCCTAATAAATTTCTCAGATACTTTCTAAAAAAAGAAGACCTGGAAAACAGAATATTTTTTATCTTTAATTTTTTAGTCCACTGGACATAGTTGAGGGACAGATTTCTCCGTCACCATCAGCTTCTGCAGTATCCAGTGGCCATAAGGCCGGAGGAAAAGTTTGGAACAGATACTACACTGATCTGAGATTTATTATGCTTCCCGGGAAGCTGAGAATGTTTCGGAGTGTTCTATGGTCTGCTGGGGTAATAATATAGTGTAAAGCGCATAGAGCCTGCTGTTGAGCGGGGATATGCGCTATACAAATGCTATTTATCATTATTAATATAAAGCCACGTTTATGTTTCTGATTCGGGAATGTGCTTACAGGACATTATTCCTTGACAGGTAGAGTATCAAAGTATTAAACCTAATTATTATTGGTATAGAGAGGAAACGTTGTCAAATACTCAGAGCTTATCATGTCTTACTGATTATATTCCTTGATAAATATTAGATCTATCGACTTTCTTTTAAACACAGTTTGAAGTAGATCGAAGCCAGATCTGAGATCTGAATAATATGCGCACTTGAAATAGCAGATTTAATCTTTCTTGTGGCTTATGGAAAATTTTGGGTTGGATGTTACGCTCCATTGGACATAAAACTGGCCGCTTTGGGGGCGAAGCCTTACCTCCTCCCCCCTCACACACACACACACACACACACACACACACACACACACACACACACACACACACACACACACACACACACACACACACACACACACACACACACACACACACACACACACATAGAGTCAGTGAAAAGAAAGAGCTGACCGTCGTCTTGTCTTGAATGTATCCTGATCAGCTGGAACAT
>NW_004797346.1:1028134-1037273 GCF_000002075.1 Aplysia californica
CCCCCTGTATTGACCTGCTTCTTTTATTTTTTGGATAAAACATAACTCCAAAAAAAAAATCAAAACAAAACGAAAGAAAACAAAACAAAAAAACCCCAGAACATTAAATGCGCAAATCGCTGGTAATGATATACAGGTATTGACATTGAGAGGTAATAAACACCACGCCCAGTTTCCTTTCCACCCAAGAGCTGCTTCTATTGTGTAACAATTAAATCCAAAACGACTCGGCAAAAACAAAATGATTTGACTTCCGCTGCCAGGAAGAGAGAATGGGATAAAAACCTCAGTCTATGCATGATTGCGTTAATTACTCTGACATTAAGAGACTTAATAAAATTCCAAAATCCTTATGTTAAAAGTTGTCTGACATCAAAGCCTTCGTCTGCCCTCTTCTAATAATCGATTTGTCGGTTCCATAGAGAAATGAAAGAAGACATGGCCATACAAACATTGATTCTAACTTGGCAGAATACGTCACGCTTTCCGCACAGTTTGCTTTACAAGACGAGACGCTTTCTTCAGAAGGCGACACAGCTAAGTGTTTGTGAGGGAGGGTATTTAGCGAGTAATGGGCTTGGGGCTTGGATTGGCTTCCTTCCGTTTGTAGAATGTGAATGATATTGCACAACTGCTTGTGGATGCAAACAAAGACTTATGCAGTTTGCCATTTTTGCATAATGTGTAAAGTTTAAAATATTTAAAAAATAGCTCGGTTCTTCAGCCGCTTCCTCTTCAAATCTCGTATAAAGGGATCATAAAAGGTGCTTCTTTCACCCTTAAAAATTTCTACTTTTTCTTTTAGTTTTTGGTTCTCCTCCACCTCATTGTTGTCATGCATTCCCCACATCTCTTTTCTTCATTTACTACCCCGTCTACCACTTCCCTATTTCTTTCTTCTCCCTTTTTGTTGCGATTAATATAGTGTAAAGCGCATAGAGCCTGCTGCTGAGCGGGGATATGCGCTATACAAATGCTATCTATTATCTATTATTATTATTATGTATCCCAAAACTGTTAGGGTTAGCCCTATGGGACAAGGTCAAATCAAACAATTCACGTCTGAAATAAATAGAATTCATTTATGTCGTTTGGCACCTAGACTTCTACAATTATCACCTCAATCTTGTTTTTTTCTTTTCTCACTTTCATTTTTAATCTCCTCGCCCCCTCCTCTCCCCGCCCCCCCCTTAAAAAAACCCGAACAAAAAACTCCACCATTTTTTCTCCTACCACCGTTCATCTTTGTTGTCCTTTTTCTTGATTCTTCCCCTCCCTTTTCCCTTGTCTTGTTCTCCTCCGTCTCAGGATTGATTAAAACAGTACAGCGACGCTAACCACACATTACAATAGTCACACCATAGGACTTGATCTATAGATCGAATGGATGAGCAACAGAGCTCGTGCGCGCTTGAGTTGAACGACTATGATTGTGAAGTAGATAGCTCCACCGTTTTTTTTTTCTTTTGGATTGACAACAGTAATACAACGTGTGGTTTATACTTGAGATTTCTTTACCCTTTGGGCAGTAATTATCCTTTTGTTTTGTTCTCTTGGCAATAATTCAGCATTGTCTTTTGTTGTTTGTTTGTTCCTGGCCGTATTTAAAGGACTGTTATATTCTTTCAAAGCTATATTTCTTTTTTTTTGTCGCACATCTTCACTTACCCTTTTCCCTTCCTCTTTCTACTTTAAATTACTTTCAGATCCTCATCCTCTTCAATTTACTTTAAGTTTGTTTTTTAAATCATTAAAAAATCTCTGTCTTTTTTATCACTTATTTGTTTCTCCCGTTCGCCTGTTTTTTGGAGGTTTTTTTTGCTCATTTTTTAAATTCCTTATCCCTTTCAATACCTCTTTTCGTCCTTCATTTTCCCCGAGTTTCTCCTTCGTTCTCAAGTCTGGCCCTCAAGTTCTCGACGATACTGAAGAAGAATTCATTATCTCGGTAGCTGGCATGGCGAAGAGATTTCGAACAGTATCCAGGCTGTTTTGAATTTCTGCAACATGTTAAGTATTTAAATAGAATAAAATGATACATGTGTGTGTGTGTGTGTGTGTGTGTGTGTGTGTGTGTGTGTGTGTGTGTGTGTGTGTGTGTGCGTGTGTGTGTGTGTGTGTATTCTACCGAACTATGATTGTTGATAATTGCATTGTAGCGTATAGCCAATATTCCACATCAATTACTTTTAAAAATATATAATTTTGATCAGCGAAAGAATTGCAATATAGTGAAGCTACGATGTGACCTCGTTATATTTGATATCATACTGTGTCGTTATGAAATTAGCTTGAACAATAAAGTGTTCAGTGACTCAACGTTCGCCATATTCGTTAAAGACAAAACAAAAAAAGACGGAAGGAAACTCGTTCGTATACAAGTTAATACACAACATTAGCAATACGCATCAGTGTTATTGTATCCTATTTGCAATTTCTTCTTTTCTTATTGTTGAAGTGTTTTAGTTTAATGATAACACAATATCCATTTCTATGTGGCGTCTATTTTTATCTTTACTCTGTACTTCTAAACTTCCTCCTAAATAATGTGGCTAAAAATATATTTTCGACTCGATTGAGAGGCAAGTGATTCTGATTGAAGCATTAAAATAACATTCTTTAACTTGTTTTACTTTTGTTGCGTGAATTATTTTTGCTTTTCGTCAAATTGGCTCAGTTCTGACGTCAAATAGGATGTTTCGCCTCTTGAGAACGGGCCACAACTGAGTAAAGAGAGGTTTGAATCTCACATGATAGCATATTGTTATATCTCTAGCTTGAAAAACAAACGGTTCAAGGAATCGAATATCTCTCTAATCCTTCCCTATCTGTCGGACCAAAAAATAGGTGACGCCGATCCCTAAGAAATGGTTGATTAGACAGAAGGCGTTTAGCAGCTGTGACGTTAAAGACTGTAAAGCGCATAGAGTTTGCTTTTTAGCGGGAATGTGTGAAATACAAATGCCAAACATTAAATGCAATCATTACATTGCAACACCCCAACCCTCAGAAAAAGAAAGGGTCGTGTCAATAGTGTTTAGCATACAGATCCCCACTAAAGACAATACATTAACGCGGTTTCTGGTATCCACAATTTAAAGTGCAGGCATTTTTACGCCCCCATGGACACAGGCTAGACAGCGAAGCACCGAACCGCTACCCCACAGACTTGTGTGTGCATCCACGATGCCTCATCCTATTGTTATATTGTTATGTTAGGGTGAACATGTTTTGCACACCATCTCTCTCTCTCTCTTTCTCTGTCTGTCCGTCTGTCTGTCAGTCTGTCTGTCTGTCTGTCTGTCTGTCTGTCTGTCTGTCTCCCCCACATCGTCCCTTTTTGTAATAGAGGGTTTTAAGGCACTCGCAAATGCATAAGGTCTTCTGAGCGCGCGGGACACATCTAATACTTTTAGTTGGTAGGAAATTTTGAATTTTGCCCGGGTGGCGACCGAAGCCTACTCTTATCGAATTTAGACCACCAGAGGATCTTTAACGTGCGCAACTTGCACACGGGCCCTCCGAGATTTTTCGCCCTTATCCGAGAAGACTAGGTGTAGATCTTTCTTACCAGAAGATCAGGGATTGGCAGAAAGACAGCTGTAAGAAGGAGTCAAGGAGTAGCAGTAGAAAGGCTGCAGAAAGAGTCAGGAGCCCAGAGGAGGGGGCAAATGAGGTGAGGGGGTGGGGGCAGAAAGAGGAGACGAAAGCAGATGACAGAATATTGCTAGAGTGCAGGAAAGGAGGTGAAAATAGACAGTTTTAGAGAAGAAAATTGTTCGGTAAATACCCAGCTTCGCACCCTGGACGTATGAATGAGAGGCCAACACCTCAACCTCTAGGCCACGCGAGCCCCCACCCCCCTCGTCCCTAGTGACCATCGAATTGAAAGCTGTGTCATAATAATAGTTTAATAATAATTTTTTTTTAGATTCAAGCTCACTAGCACCAGTTAGATATCCTCTGGAGCGCCTTCTATACCTATCTCTTCATCTATGATACGGGCTGCTAATGCTTCAGATCCTTAAGAAGTTTCTCGCTCTCGCTCACTCTGTCCAGGCCGAGCTAGGGTCAAACAAGAGGCGACCAGCAAAGGGCTAGCCTGGCTGTACCTCGGGGATTGTTTGCTCAAGCCGACAGATTTGATGGGAAAACAGTCGCGGCTACGATGGAGATGCTGGCCGGCGAAAGTCAGCGGGCATGGGAGACAAGTGGCGATGTTTGAAGACGGAGCGTTCGTGAAGGGTCGACAAAGTGCTGGGCCTTATGTCTTTTTTTCCGTGGGGTGGGGGTGGGGTTGAGGGCTTGTGTTTGGCAACTTGCCAAGAGATTAAAAATTGGACGGGGGGGGGGGCGTATAAGTGGTGTATAGATTGTTGATACGACTTTCTTTGCTCACTCCGGCGCCCCCACATGGGCCCTCTCTCATCAATAGTATCAATAATTTTATTTGCTTTCCTTTTTAAGACATACTATGAAGACTACAAGGGAAAAACGACTGCAGTCATTAACTGAAAATCGTGAGGGTGCCACTTTTGAACGCTTGTTGATTCATAACTGTATTTCTGTTCAACTGATGGTTGATTATTGTTGTTAGATTTCCCATTCAACAACACTCAACAATAAACCACCAGTCAAACAAATATGAAGTTATGAGTCCACAAGCTTTTAAAATTGGCACCCTGATAATTTCCAGTTCGTGACTACAGTCATTTTCCCCCTGAGCTCTTCATATATTTTTAGTGTTACCACCGTGCATGCAATAGACCAGGGGAAAAGAAATCAAGAAACATGATTGATCCCTTCACTTTTTTAAACAAATGACAGACATACACTAAGAGGATCATAGTACTCTTTATTTGCTCTTGCTGCAGTCTACAATCCATCACTCACATTGGTCAAAGTTAGTAACACTTTTAACACAATGACACCTGGTCAAAAACACCACATGTGATTTTTCTATGGTTGTACACCTCCATAACGATCTGTTTCCAACGAACACTAGCTAGTTTATATTATGCCCACCTATATATAGGAGTAAAAACTAATTCTGCTAGGCTACTTGACGCAACGCTTGCAATTTTGAAAAATATCGTTTAGGAAAACAATGAGAGGTTGATCAAAGCTGAAAGAAGTTATTGTGAAAATAAGCACTAAAACACATTTATACATCGATTAATCTGCGCTTTGAATGGTAGAATAATGATCATGCAAATCAATTCAGGAGACAAGTAACGCAGCAGACGGCATCACTTCAAGCTCCCTGTTCAAGCCAGTTATATCTTCAAGAACAATCGCTACAGAAAGACGCCGGTTCATGTTGGTTTATATTAGTTGTCCATTCATCATCACAAGTCTTCAGCTGAAAAAGAGCGCCGATGTTTGTTTTTTCATCTTCTCTGTTTACATAAAAGAAAAGGTGAAAGATGAATAGGACAGGGAAACCACTGCATCAGAACGGAAAGTTTCAATGGTGTAGCGGTTGAGACCCTCGCGTCGTAAAACAGTGGGTCCTGAGTTTGATCTCCTTGGCGTACTCCAGAAAATTCTGTAAACTGACTTCTTCGCTTTCGACTTATCTTCTTATTCTACATATTCCAAAATGCAGGTGATTAAATCCTGGTACATGCTGATAAGAAAAACAATTAGAAAGTATCAATTTTGAAAATGAAAAACGTATCCAAACAGTATCTGAAATATTTCAAAATCACCCGTGAAAAAAAAGTCATATTATTACTTATGAATTGCGTATTTTCTGTTTTTTCGGTTATTATCTGGTTTTTGTTCTTGTTTTTGTTCTTGTTTTTGTTCTTGTTTTTGTTCTTGTTTTTGTTCTTGTTCTTTTTCTTCTCCTTTTTCAACTATTATAAATATTAAAAGGCTATATTTTTACCATATATACCATTCAATACCATCATAATAGTTACTCTTTTTTCAATGTCTAAGAAATATATTTATTTTAGTCACCTTAACACGAGATAACCCCAAATTACCTGTTCTTCGATGTCTGTTAGTATTGCACGAATCGAATAGAAAACAAACAGACAGATCCATTAGTTTCTACCTTGAACTGTTCTCTTTTTCCAGTCCATAAGAACCCGGCTGGCACAGAGTCTCCAGCGTCTTTTTAGCACCAGTCGTCTGGATTTTACTGTTTGTCTATAATTTCCAAAGGTGGATTTTTAGTCGCCAGTTCTAATTTGTTTGCTAATAATTGATATTATACTTTCAGACCTGTCTCATATTTTGAGCACTACAATATATTCATTTCCCTAGCTCACCGTGATATTTACTGTATGCCTCATGAGTGTTGTTTGGTATGGGTAACGTGTTGTGTTCAATACAAAGAAATGTCATTTTAGAGGTTATAGCGGGATTAAACTTGCCTATTCCGAAAGGACCACGTCTAGCAAACAGAAGACCCATGAAAAGAACACCCAAAGGAAGTTAAGTAAAAAAATATACTGGTGGGGATTTAATCGTACACAAGCATAACTCTTGCCATATTGTAGTTCAAACATGATACTAAACAACGTTGATGGTACGTTGAGGAAAGGCTTCTGATAAAACAAAACAATCGTAATTATTCTGCTCAATCCATATCTCAGATTTTGGTTGGGAGAAGCGTGATCAGTGTTTGAAAACCAACTATCAGAGTTTGAATGTAACCAAACATGTATCTGAACCTAGTGATAGAATTTAACGCTGTGGCAACTTCGGTCACAACGAAGAGGACGTCCTTCAACGTTTCACCGATGCGAACTTATAATCGACTACCCATTTTTGAAAATGGCTGGCATTAAAGATGGCATTCAAATCCGTTGTCTGTAGAATGACAGATGTCGCCCACTCTCTCCCTGCAGAAAAAGCAGCTACAGATTAAAATACAAATCACTGCATATATTTACAACAACCCCACCTCACCCCCCGAAAAAAACGCATGCACACTGCAATTGTTAATTCATATACCCATAATGAACAGTGTCTTTTTTCCATCTATCTCTGTCACATCAGACCTCCCTTTGCGACGGGCATTTTACAGTTCTTTACCCTGCGTCTAGAACGTTTCTCACTTGTTTTATCGTAAACAACGCGCGTGAATGAGGCCACATCGATTCTGAAATAATTATACACGCCATAACAGCAGGTGAACATCCTTGCTTTATTGATTACCCCTACAGGCTGCCGTTGGAGACGTTCTCTGTTTCTTTTTTTTTTTAACCTTTTGACAGAATGAAGTAAGATTCAACTCATTGAGGAAAAGAGCAAACTATTACAAAATGTTTTGGAAAGCAGTTGCCGTGTTTTATCATGCAATTTGATTTTAATGGTTTCATGACTTCCAGGAAAATGCCACACATAAATAAACAAGAGATCTTGGGAAGTAAACATCTAAGCTATAGACGTTAATGTGAAATAAACAAAATGCAGGGTATAAACAGGATGAACGAAACCTCCTCTGTTTCACAGAAAACGAAGCAACAAAAAATAAACACCTTCAGTTAACTGTGCAGTCATTTTAACCAGTTTGGCTCCGTAATAAATCGTCGGGGTCAATGTTGTTATAATTAAAACTACAGTTTATAAAAAGGAAAAGACATGTTCGCTTTTATAAAAGCTACCGACATTTCTCAAAACAGATTTCTGTCCGTGCATTTAGATTAATAGGGTGGTGGTAAGAACCCTCTTTTAGCTTAAAGATACTGTCAAAAGAAAATGATACTTATCAAAAGAAACTTCTTTCCAGATACCTTTTTACATGCATTAGAACCATACTTGGTAGATCAACAACTAAACAAATGTCTTTTTATGCATTGAGCCAAATTACAATGTTTTTATAGCTTTGCATTGCTCTTTTGCCAGGTATCTTAACTGGATATCTTCACATTCTACAGACCTTTTTGTTTATGATATGTGCACGTGCATAAACCGTATGATTATACGTGACTCCATTTTGCCTCTTCTGTTTTGTTGTGTGCAAAGGGCATACTCGACTTGAAAAACAGCTTCCTCTCAACCATCCAACATCGCTGCTTTCTATTTATAGAAGCTTGCAATATTGGGATGGGTGTCAACGTCAGAGCTCGAGCTAATACATACTGGCTTTAGTTAACGGGATTTTCGAAAGCTAGACATTCTTGAATGCGTTGTTGTACTTGCAAGTTAGAGGAAAGCTAAGTAAAACTGTTTAGTTGAGTATAGTAAGTTATTGGCTCAGTTCAGAAAAAGCGAATACAATAACGTGATTTCACCCCGTTTAAATCTGGTTAGTTTTGTGCAGAATGGAGGGCTGAAAAAAATCCCAAAACAAACTTTAATGACAATTTAACCTCTCACCACTTTGAGTAACCTAAGTTTAGGTTTCCAGGTTATGCTGAAGATGATTTGTTATGTCTAAATCTAAGATAATGCAGGCAATATAATATGCATCTGAGTACTAGATCTACACTGAACGACATTATTTTGCTTTCACTATAAAGAAAAAGAAAAAAAAAGTTTTATATTGAGGCACGCAGCCTAACGGTTTTCCATGTCAAAGCAAAAGCTGCAAAATAGAATCTAGTGCCATTTGGCACAACGTTCCAACATTTTCCATCCTTATCCACACACATTTGAACATAGGATATTGGACGCTTTAGCCTGCCTTGGCTGTATAGGCAAAGCGCTCCGTAATGGATATCTCCCAGCAGAAGAAAAATAAGCGAAAATCGAACCACTATCGTTTGTGAGCAAAGCGAAACACCTTACAATTATAAAACAGAAGCCAGACCCAAGGCTTTTGGGTGAGGAAAACAAAATAATAAGAAACTGGGGTAACAGGAACGGGCAAAAAAAATCATTGAATTGGAAACAAAATGAACAAAATCTTTGTTGGAGGCAGTTAACAAGGCATGAAAGACAGATAACAGGTCTGTGAACTTGCTCTGAGAACTATGTCCAACGAGTCACGGATTTGCTCAGAATATTGGACGTTTCCGAGAAAGAATAATGTATGGTTTAATAAAACACAAAGCAGCCGGTGTTTCCTTTTCTCTTTTCACACATGCCCAGAACATTTCTTTTAAGAATCTTATCTCCGTTTGCCATTCTCTGCATCTGCCTTTGCGTTTGTATCTCTCTCTCTCTCTCTCTCTCTCTC
>NW_004797346.1:1037955-1041020 GCF_000002075.1 Aplysia californica
ATATATATTCATGTAGATATAAATATGTCATAACATCATTGACACACGCGCTTCGCTTACCGGACACATGGATGATATATATCTTCCCTAAAAAAAAATCAAACAAGCAAAAACAAACAAAACAAATAAACAACAACAACAACTATTTAGAAAACCCATTTTTTCCTTATGCCTTATAAAAATGTCTTTCTGTCTGTTCTGACTACAGGGATCTGATTCTGGGATTTCAGCTCAATTAGTCCTCGAGCTTCCCAAGCCGTTATTTAAGCAGTTTCCGTCCGTTTTAAATGCTATGTTTCAAAATGCACTAAACTTTTAAATACAGATAAATAAATGAGCCTGTATTTGAAAAGTTAATCAGAGACTAAATAGCAAAATCCATTAGACCAAACCAGCTCATAAGAATTTGGTTACGCTTGAAACTTGTGACAGACGTCCTGAAGACCATGTTTTGAACTCTTGAACTTGAAGGCATAGTCTTTTACATAACTAAGATGTTTTGAAAAGTTTTTTTAAATAAGGTTTTCCACTTCACAAGGCAATGGTACGTCGGCGATTAACGTTACATCAGTGCTCCTATCCTATTTAAATGATTGTTTCCTCATAAAATTGATGTTCCCATGAATAATTATATGAAAGACACACCTATGGGTAGAGAGGTATAGGCAACCATTTCATTCTGTAGCATATAAACACAACTGAGAAGAATTCTTTGGCCTAGTTCTTCACCCTGTATGTCAACATCATTCAGTTTCGATTAACACTTTGTCTTGTGTTCTAACGCTGAGACACTCTGGCAACAAGTCTTTCTTCAGTTGTCACTCCTTTCTGCTTCCTGCTGGAAAATGTCTTCCTTTTTAGACATTTACATAAATTTACCTAACCAATTATGATAATGATGATAATTTATTTATTTCGCAATTTTTGGCAACAATGTTCTGGAAATTCGTCGTATCCTGCAAGACTCGATAGTAAAGTAATGTCCTACTTGTCGATATGAAGTTGACTGACTTTTTTTCTAACTTATTTAATATTTTCTTTTACTATACTTTTTACAGCCATAACCACAGACAAATAAAGAAACAAACACATACAAAAACAAACACACACACACACACACACAGACATACACCCACACACACACGCACAAACACACACACACATATTATACTTACATACACACGCATGCCCGTTCAAACACGTACACGTACAAACATATAACACAGACTCACCCCCTCTCCATATTATGACAATGTATATTACGTATACATTTACGTGTTTTGCTCTCTGTGTGGGCGTACACACATACCTTTAAATACACGCACTTTACTGGGAAGTTGGGGAGGGGATGGGCAAGGACGCAATATAGAATGCATCAATTGATGCACGTGCGAGGTACGACGTCTCGTATCGAACTTAGCAAATGTCTGACACTCTGACGTTGTCGAATTTTATTTCTTAAAAAAAACAAACGAAATAGAGTGCGGAAATAGAATAACTTTCTGTGTGACAGATTAAAACATACTCATGTAAACAATTTGGAGATCTATTTATAGAACTCACAAAATGAGTTTTCGTCTCTGTGGCTTTGAAATAATTGCATAGTTTCCAGCTACGTGATCAAATATAATACTCTGTGCGGACATGCGCTGACACAAAAAACGATAAAAATGTGCAGAAAAGTGGGAACAAAAGTTAGAAAAATGGAAAAGGATAAAATAAAATAAATCACGTATCGGAAATGAAAGAGACTGGAGTATGTAGGAGTAGAGGGAGCTTCAAATAGAAGAAGCTGACGGCGTGTAGGGGGGCAGGGCCGGGGAACCAGGGAGGAAATTGATGACTCTTTTTGTCACCACTTTTACCCATCCTCTTCCCCATCTCCCACCCTCCCCCCCAACCTCTTTCCACCTCTTTCCACCCTCTTCCTTACTCCATCTTCACCCCCCCCCCCGGCCACACACACACAAGTCCCATGCCAGACCATGGGGAAGCCCAGAACGCCAGCAAAGCGCCAGAACGCAGCTCATTGATCTCGCTGGGAAAATGGCGCTCGTGCGTGGTAAGGGGAGGCCACTGTCATTGATCGATGCCGGCGCTACAAGAGTGAGGAGGTCCCGGAGTTACACTCTCCAACTTTAGAAGTTTTCCTCAGCAGTGATTTTCCTTAGCGCAAAGTTATCTCTGTTGGAAACTGAGTTGGGGAGACTGAGTTCTGTATTGTGAGGACGAGTTGGGTTTTTTTTCTTATTGAAAGAACAAGACAGAGAGAACCACTGCGGAACCAAGTGTAACAGTGAGTTAAGCTGATAATAATGCTGTATTTTCCTTCTTTTTTCAATCTTAGTTTGTTCATTCTTTGCCAATATTTCCTGAGATACCTTGTCTTAAACAGAGGCTATGGGATCGGATCCCACAACTGAAATGCTTAAAATGAACACATTTTTCCTCAATAGAGAATGTTTTATTCTGCTAGACGGCTAATTGTAATTCTTCATGGCTGCTTCTTTTACGCCTTTTTATTCAATTTGAGATTGTTCTTATCTTTGCTCGTAGTTCAAAAACACTAGACTGTTTCTTTACTCCAGGGAAATATAACAAGCGCCTAAGCTATATCTGCTTATTAAAAATTGTTGTAGTTCGTCTAAATTTGTTTAGCAATAATTTTTTTTCTGGCCTCTTCCTTTTACAAATTATGAAATATTTTGATTTGTGGGGGAAAATGCACTGTAGTGTTCGAAAAGCAATGTTTGTTGCCTCTTTTTGTATTGTTTAAAATATGATTTATCATCGTAAATGTTTAACATTTCTATCGAAGCAATTTTGCTCGATCGTGACGCGAGGTGCTTCCTTCCAGTCTGATCTAGCCTGGTCGGGCTGTGTGGGCTGCAGATCGACGGAAAGAAAGAAACAAATAAATCAGATACTCCTTAAACTATCGTCACTGTGTTGAAATTGAACTCTATTCCTTTGCACGAATGAGAAGCAAAATCATTGTACCTGCTCCAGTATATATATAATATATGTGTGTATATGAGTGTGTAATATAATATATAATATATATA
>NW_004797346.1:1041906-1044728 GCF_000002075.1 Aplysia californica
AGTAGTAGTAGTAGTAGTAGTAGTAGTAGTAGTAGTAGTAGTAGTAGTAGTAGCAGCAGCAGTATTAAGATCTACCAAAAGACCCCTCTAACCACCCCTTAAATATCTTAAAAGTTGAAAAGTAAATCTTTTCTTTGAAATTTACGCAGGCGTCCCTTAAGCACACACCCCTCTGTAAGTGTAAGTCACAGTTACACACGCTAATACAGTACAACTTACTAACAAAATTTAATTTGATATAGGTAGAGTTGGTTGGTGTCTGTCGTCGGGTGTAAGCGACACCACAAATCCGTGCAGTGTGAGGTGGTACCTACTTTTACGAAATTGCTTTTTGCCGTTGTTTAAGTTATTTATCATCTTGTCAGTATGTCAGTGTTATATTACGTCAGTGCGTCAGTCTTGTTGTGTGCGAATGAATTAAGTTGCTGTATTATGTTTCTCTCTCTCTTTCTCTCTCTCTCTCTCTCTCTCTCTCTCTCTCTCTCTCTCTCTCTCTCTCTCTGTGTGTGTGGCCGAAGTGGATGTCATATGTTTGTCTGTCCGTCTGTCTCTCTATCTCTCTCCCCTTTCTCTCCCCCCCCCTTTATTGTCTCGCTTTCTCTATTTATCTATCTGTCTATCTATCTCCTACAACCACTTGATTGCCAATGAGGTAAGGGTAATGACAAACATATATGCGAGAACAAGGAGAGCGAATATTTTGTTAGCATAATATAGACACTCATTTTGTTTCGTGACGTTTCTGTTTTGTTTGTTTTTTAAATAGATAAGCTAGGATTTTTCTTTTCTTTTAAAATTATATTTTCGTCGTTCACAGCAGCAGGAATTGCGATGATAGAATATCAAACTAGTGTCTTTTAGGTTCAAGAATACCATCACACCCCCTACTTTGCTAAAGATTGAGTTTTCGGTCACTTATACTTAGTTCACTGAAAAGAATTATGGCTATAGTGTACAGTTGCTCTTTTCCTGTGAGGCAAACGTAGAGGACGTTTTAAAACTTCATTTTTTAAAGTTGGAATAGGCCAACAGGGATTTCAGTACCTCAAAAGAAGTGGGACTCTGGACAGAGAGAAAATAATGAATTTTGTATGCAGATGTTTTTAGGCCAGCAAGAACACACAGTAGACAATTTAGGAAGCGGGCTCCGACCCTGATTGTTAGGATTAGGCCGGGCTGTGAGGAATACAATGTTCCAGCGGAAAGACCGAGATGTTCGAGGTAACCGATCTCCCCGATGTTCGAGGTAACCGATCTCCCCGATGTTCGAGGTAACCGATCTCCCCGATGTTCGAGGTAACCGATCTCCCCGATGTTCGAGGTAACCGATCTCCCCGATGTTCGAGGTAACCGATCTCCCCGATGTTCGAGGTAACCGATCTCCCCGATGTTCGAGGTAACCGATCTCCCCACACGGGAATCAAAATCGGGTCTTCTGCGAGCGGCGCCGAAGTGCCTTGCCCTTACTTTCCTAAGGCCGGTGTAAACAATGTTTGTGAGCTAGACCCCCCCCCCCCTTTAAAACAATAATAAAGCACAATGAAATAAAATAGAAAAATAAAACATAACAAAGAAAGAAATAAAATGAAATTAAAAATAAATAAATAAATAAATAAATAAGTAAATAGATAAATAGATAAATAAATAAATAAATGAATAACAGAATAAATGAAATAAGATTTTAAAAAGGAATTAAATAAAAATAAGAATATAACTTCCAAGGAACTGTCCTGTTTTTTCAAACCTCCTCAAGGTTATCAAGAGGAACGCATTAATCACTCGACGCATCAACCAAATAAACAACAGAGATAAGGATAATAATGTATTCGTTACAAGTCAAACAGAAGTGTGACAGGCAGGTGTATTATTACTTTCATTATTTTGGCTTTTCCGATTTCCATCTTTTTCTCCCCCTCCTCTCCTTCCTTCATTTAGAAAGGCATATTCCAAACACATGTGCTCACCGTTAAATCAGTGATACATTTCTGGGGGATTTTTTTTTCACAAAAGGAATCGTAGTACAGTGTGTACTTATTTCGCAACTTTACGTTTACAAAAGTTTTTCAAACAGCAAGAATCGTTTCAGATTCGAAAACTGTCCTTTCTACGGTGGTATGATCGAGCCGACTCGTGCATGAGAGCCATGAAAACTCCCCATACAACCAACGTAACGAAGACAATTTAGAGATTTGAATTAGGTACCTCCGCATGACAGCATGATAATTATGATACAGGGTAATGTTATGTCTCACACAATCAAGTCTATGAAGCATAAATATGAAGGGTTAGCTGATCTATTAGAGATATACAAGGTTCTAATTTGTTTGATTAGTATTTTCCCGTTTACTTCCATTTACTTGACAAGTGCACAGGGCTGAATTTGATACAAGAAACTGTGGTACATAGGAGAGAAGACAGATTTTCATTCCAAGGTGTAAATAATATTCGAAAGACGGAGTATATTATTATTTCTATGTCTTATGGAAGTTAATTAAGGCTCTTTCTGTTTTGTTTAATTTGTGGGTTTTTTTGGTTTGAAAAATATTTCTTAACAAAAGTGAAACGTTTCTGATTCAAGGCATGTTTGCGTTTGCCTTCTGCTGTTTGTTTAGTTGTTTTAATTCGTTTTCGTCATCCCTGTGTCTCTTTTGTCGTCGTCTTCGTTTTTATTGTTGTTGGTGGTAAATTCTTTGTATTGCTGTTGTTGTTGCTATTATAGCTGTCACTGTTATTCCAAGCTGTCAAATCACGCCCACTGTTCGGTCAAAACTAATCGGATCTCTCTCTCTCTCTCTCTCTCTCTCTCTCTCTCTCTCTCTCTC
>NW_004797346.1:1044828-1051169 GCF_000002075.1 Aplysia californica
TCTCCCATTCTCTTTCCTCTCCCCCCCCCCTTCTCTCCCTTACTGTCCTGGTAAACAGAGTTCTAAATGCACACGTATTTTTAAAAAAAGTCTAAATTATGTTGTTGGGGAAATACACAATTAACCAATCGATAGTTCTCTGACGCTGAAAGATATGCTGTGTAAATAATAGTACTCTGAGTAGCAAAAAATCATGGGTTCAGAGTGATTGACAAAGGAGGAATTCCGCGACTCCCTCATTACACAAGCTTAATGGAGGGTCGGATTTTCGATTTTGTCATTTCTGCATAAACAATTATGCGCTGCTGTGACCTTCGCTGCATGCGTCTTT
Source organism: Aplysia californica (assembly GCF_000002075.1). Lineage (NCBI taxonomy): Eukaryota > Metazoa > Mollusca > Gastropoda > Aplysiida > Aplysiidae > Aplysia > Aplysia californica. The sequence goes on from NW_004797346.1 coordinate 1,045,160, forward strand.
CAATATTTCCATGGTTCATACTGCATCAAGAAAATATTATCTCAATGGTTGTCCTGGGACCTGCGTTTGTTTTGTGTTTGTGTGTGTGTGTGTGTGGGGGGGGGTGTGTGTGTGTGTGTGTGTGTGTGTGTGTGTGTGTGTGTGTGTGTGTCTTGGGTGTTCACGATTCCTTTAAATTCAGTGCATTTTTCAACTTCTAAAAGACGTAGTCCACTGTTTTTTCCCAGGTTTAAACAGACATAAAACTATTTTATTTGCCAGCTATATTTATTATGAAGTATCCATTAAGTATCATGTCCCTTTATAAATCAATGATTTGGTAGTGTTGTTTTCTTTTAAATTTTAATATGCTTGTATTTTCTTATCACCTACTGAGAGAAATAAAATAAATATTTGGAAGATTTTGTTTTCGTTGGGGCATTTTGTTTTCAAAATCTATGAGATACGTTCTCAATGGGGACTGGAAGGTAAGTCAAAGTTTTCTAACGAAAACATTCATTCAGTGTAAGTGTCCAGTCGCCGAACTACATGTCGGTGAATGTGGGACTCAGGGGTTTTTTACTGCTGAATAAACTATGAGACGAAAGTAAACCAAAAATACCGGGACAGTAAAAGAACCTGAAACATTTTCCTTATTAGTTGTTATTGTTTCATAAATGTACAATTTTTTTAAAAATGTTTAAAAGTCCAACCAAGCGAAAAAACAAACAAACACATAATCACACACACAAACAAAAAAACAAACAAATACATAAAACTCCAACAAATATAAATGCCGAGAAAAAAGTATACTCTTCAAAGGTACTGGATTGAAAATAAAAAGGCCTCCGTAAAAAGAAATAGCGAGCGCACTGAACTTTTTTTGTTTTTTGATGGAGTGGTCTTTAAATACAGGCATTCTCAAATACTGCGCAACATTTTGAGGGCAAAGTGATCCGAGTAAAAACCGCTCACAGTTTACGTTTTTTCGCCCTCGTTTGCCCACCTGTGTTTAGGATGTGATCCATGCTCGTGTATCATAATATCATCTTTGCGTCCTTCTTATAACCCGCACATAATAAAATCAGATTCCATTGTTGAGAATAGATGCATTAGTGAGTGACATTAGCAACGCAGGTAATGTGCACCCTCTTTAACTTTAGATGATGAATATGCACTCTTTAACCTTGTCGTACTGTGGTATGCTAGAAAGAAATAGCGAATAAGAGGTGAACTATTCTTTATTTATACCAAAACTTGGAACAAAAGTTGTGTAGTAGTTTCTAAGCGCACACGCCCAATAAAAGGCATTAAAAAATACTATTGACACATATGAAGGAACAAAAATCGTTACTGCAACACAGTGCGAGTGTGTGTGTGTGTGTGTGTGTGTGTGTGTGTGTGTGTGTGTGTGTGTGTGTGTGTGTGTGTGTGTGTCGTGCCTGTTGCAACAAGGGTACTGCCAGAGGACTTATCAAACACAAGGTATCTGAAGTTCCATCTATTGGAGCCAGAAAGTGTGAAAAAATATATGAGTATGCATTGTTCTTTTTACCTTGAAACCGTAGAGTATATGTTTTGTTAGACTGATGTAGATCATTTCTGTTAACAGACACTTGTCACAACACATTGTCAACAAAGAATATTAAAACAACATTCCCTGTGCAACTTTTTCATATCGGCAACGCTCATAACAAAATACACCAATGCATTAGTAGTCTCCAATGTAAGGACTCAGAAACAATAGCACAATGTATAAACTGTATCTCAGAATAGAGTTCGGAACTCGAAAGTTATAGTCTCATTCCACTGTGGAAAATGCAACCTATTTGTGACAATAGCTTCTATGATCATAATAAGCCAGATGATATAAATGGTGTAAAAAATGACTTTATGATTATAGCTCGTTCACTTCTGGCTGCTGTTAAAACAAGATGAAAGCAAATCGCTCTGTTTAATCTTCTCAAATCTTTGTATATTGATCATAACCTTTGACGACCAACAAAATCTAAAAACCCTCCTATAAAGGTTAGTGTAAACTAACATTTCGACACATTTTTTTTGTGATGTTAATCAAAAGTGGGTAGGAAAATAACAGAGGACTTACAGCATACGCGTAAAACATAAAATTAAAAAAATGCATCTATTTTCATCAGCAACAAACGTTAAGGTACACCTTAGAAACACGGTTCAACAGAGGGATAAGACTTTTCAAGACTTACGTGGATGAGTCTAAACAGCCATGTTGTGAAATCTATAAGCTTGCACTGAAATGTTGGGGGTAGGGTGGTGTCGCTGTCTCAAAATGAGCGATTTGCAGGCTAGTTTATGGTAAATCATTTACTTTAGTGATTCAGTTTATGCACCCAAAGATTAGTTTTCAATATATGACTCAAATAGAGAAAGATTCTTATTACTGAACCACGATTTTTAAACCAACCCAATTGTATTAGATTGTTGGCCAGTAGAAGTGCAAAGCAAAGCTTCGTGGGCTTAGATAGCATATACGAGACATGAATTGAACGACTTTTTCCCTCTTGAAATTTGTGTCATTAGAAAATAATTACTCACAGTGTGAAATTGCGTTCGTAAAATAAAACAAATTGATATTCTCTCTGAATATCTCTAAATGAATCAACAAAGTCAAGTACCATTACAAGTAATGCGTTTGATATGGTATCATCTTTTTCTAAGAGAATTTTTCAATGAATATATTTTTTTAAATTGTGGGGGTGAGGTGTGATAAATTTATGTTTTATCAAAGGTGAAAAATCACCACAGTTTACGCCAATGCTGAGATTAATGTCTTCGGAGTAATTATAAATGCTATGTTTTCAGTTAGCTAAGTAACGTTTTGCCACAACTTATTTGTTATACCTTTTTTGGATATAATATATAATTAACACCTATGACTTAGGCATAAGGTATCGTTTACGAAAACAAATCACGAATGATAAAATGACACCTTGAATAAAGTAAGCAAAAAAATTAATTTGCTGTGGCAGTTCAATAACTGCTCGAGGTGCTGCTTATGTATATCTCGGCGTGACCAAGAGTAACGTAAGTGGCTTTTTATAACTGTATGTTTGCAATGATAAAGAGCCGTAACAGCATGTAGAAGATTCATCTATTTTAGGGATGGGTAAGGTGTCATTGTGTGTGTGAGGGGGGACATAAGGGGTGGAGGTGGTGGGTGTGTTTGTGGTGATGGGGGGGGGGGGGGGTGAGGGAGCGGAGGCGGTTTGGTGTGTTTGCGTGTGTCTGTCGGTTGGGGGTGGGGGTGATGTGATATAAAATAAGACTCATAGAATTATTTTCAAACACCGCCTGCAGTTTGAAGGATAAAGATACTATAAAGGAGAATGCAGACCAGTTTGACTATTTTGGTTTATTTGTAGAAACCCAACAAAAGAATTGTCTAAAAAGATGATAATAATAATAATAATAATAATAATAATAATAATAATAATAATAATAATAATAATAATAACAATAATAATATAATAATAATAATAATAATAATAATAATAATAATAATAATAATAATACAGATTGCATTTATACTCGTATAACTCTCTATCCCATACTAGTATAAGCTCTGAGCACTTAACACCTAACAGGTTATCTTTGAACAATTCGCACAAGAGAAATTAATATTTCACAGAAACAAAAAAAACCCACAAAAAACACAATTCAACTACATAAAGAAGAACTTTCACAACCTTACAATATTTGTATACATGAAAGGACAACAGCAGTAAAAACAAAATATATCAGCACTTACTAACACATTATAACTAAGAATTTAGCAAGTGAGTCTTGGGCAATCGCTTATTAAACGTATCAAAATTTGTTATTTCTCCTAGATCCTAGGGCAAGGAGTTTCAACTTTTTTTATCGCCCAAAAAATGAGAAACTTTTCTCCCCAAAAGACCATAATTTCATTCTAGGGGCTCTGAATTTTGTTTCACCTGAGAATGACTGTAGATGCTGGCGAGATGAAACATATTATTATCGTGTTAAAAGCTCAGACCGATATGATAGGGCTTTATCGTTAAGACATTTATAACATATGGTAGAAACTTTATACTGGATTATTTATATCGACTGGAAGCCAATGCAGAGCCTTTAACATTTTTGATGTAGGATCTTTCTTCTTTTTCTTCAGCGCTAGTCTTACGATGCTATTTTGGGCCACCTGCAATTTCCTCATTCGTCCACATAAAATACCAGACAGAACAGAATGACAGTAGTCAAGTTTTGACAAGACTTGAGAGACAGAAAGCATTCATGCAACATTCGTTGAAATAAGGTGCCTTATCTAACTAATGTTTCTGAGATCAAAGTAACATACACCGAATAACATGATTTACTTGATTGTTTGTGGACATGTCTGAATTTTTAGAAAAGATACCTCGGTTCTTGGCTTTATACAAGTTTACCATTATGTCACGAGTGCATAGCTAAACTAGTGCATGGCTTGACAATATAGTGTGGGTGACTTGGCTTTCAGTCGCGTAGTTGTCCATTCCTACAGCAGGCCATGTGCAAATGATGGTACTAACTGTTCTCAGCAATATCATAAACTCGAACGTTATGATCGTACGTAAATATCATGTCAAAGATTGATTAACTTGCGTCTTTAGTGTTATAATGTACTGATTTCCAGTATCGTGTCACTTATTTCGTCTAAAATCAGTGTTTGCCGTTTTAGCGACGAATTCGCCTGGTCTTATTGTATACGTCTCACTTCTCAACACGCTAGCTTCTGAGTTTAGTCTGCCAACAAGTCCAACAGGTGGCCTATAAGTGGGTTTAAAAAAAGCAAATCTTGAAGACGAAACTGTGAACCCTGTCTGGAGCCATACTCCAGGAAATTGGCGCCCCAGGAGAACAAGCAGGACACCACGCCATGAACCCCGTGTTGCCTGGTGACGGACACAGCTGGGTCACCCACGCGCCAACAACAATAGCAACAGCAACGAGGGAAAATAACGGTTCACCCGTGCCACGCCGCCGGAACTTTGCCATGGCAATTACAGTGGCGCCAGAAATACTGATCACCAATAGATATTGATTAATCCTTTGATAAATTAGCTAGGATGTGATCGCTGATAGATTTTCTTGTCCCACACCCCTTTTTTGCCGATCTAGAGGGAAAAGGGTTCCAGCTACAGTGATCCTGCACTGCATAAGGCTGGACGCTTTTGGATTAGGGTCTTTTATAATTATGATACTCCGCATTGCATTTTGGATATGGCCAGTTCATGATATATCATAGATATTGATCATGTCATTATGTTTACCTTTTTGCACTAATGTCTAACAATATCTGATATCGTTTTGGTTGAAGCAAAGTGGGGCCAAGATTTTATTACATATATCTGAATAAAGATAGGTACTAGCACTATGAAAAAAACAACAAGTCTCTTTCAACAGTATTGAAAAATAACCAACAATTTTAGACACTCGGCTTACAGGAAAAGAATTTGAAAACTTAGAGGCCATAAAGACAACCTCTTAGACTTCTTTCGTAGAATTCGTATTAAAACTCACAGGGAAAAAGGAATCTCCAACGTTTACTAAATTTTAATATGAACAATAATTTTTAAAAACAACAACTAGAGGACACCGAAGCAAATCTAAACTAGTAAAATTAAACAGAAAAAATATTTTAAAAAACAGAATCGAGATACAAATCAGCCACTTACAAAATTACTAGAGACTTCTGGCTTAACTGTAAGTTCAGTTTCTTTGCAACATCTCTTGTGCTAATGCCTTCCTACGATAACCTTTAGCGTGGAACTGTTCACACTCCCCTACCTTACCTTAAGACGGGCCTCCGACCCCCGTGAATACCTGGTTGCTATATGTTTACGGCATCCACGCAACTATATCCCGTGATTAATTGGAGAAAATGAACATTGCATTTCGCCCCGTCCACCGACCCAGAAAGACGGTCAATTAAACATGTTGGCACACACACACATACACACACACACACACACACACACATACTCTCTCTCTCTCT
>NW_004797346.1:1052797-1054212 GCF_000002075.1 Aplysia californica
GTGCGTGCGTGCGTGCTTGTATATGTGTGTGTGTCTGTGTGTGTGTTTGTGTGTGTGTGTATGTATGTATGTGTTTGTCTAGAGAAGAAAGGGGGTGGGGGTGGGGCTGAGCGTGCCAACAATATTAAGTACAAATTCTGAGCCTATCCGTTCTTGAGCGCTTGCTCGTGGGTACTACGTTTGTTTGTCTACGGGAATATTATATTTTCGAACATGTACTTGAATGTGTACATGTATAATTATGTGCGCGAAAGCGTGCCTTTTATGTATGTGCCTGCTTGTATTTCATCTTTTATCTCTGGATGCTGTAACAAGCATACACGTCATTCATATATATTAAAACGTATTTTCGCTGTTGTTATGTTGATAAATCTACCTGAATAAGGATATCTTAAAGAGCTGCATTCTAGTCCCTTCCCACGCAATAACTAATTCTAAGATATAAAGACACTGGTTAAGAGACTTGAATCTTCTACGGGACATAGCCAAAACGGGATGGTTTAAAGTCACTTAATCCCCAAACATAGTCTAGAATGTCTTTTTCATAATCTACTCTGCATTCTGTGATTTGCCTGTCGTTGGAGACAGTATGCCCAATGTAAGCGGAAAAGGTAAAAACTTTAAAGAAATAAAAGGGTTCAATGGGCGCTGTTCGGTTAGATTCGAGCTCGGGATCGCTGAGTTGGGGGTGGGGAGGGGTGGTGGGCGGCGCATACAATTCGATAATTACCTCGACACGCAGAAAATCAACAAACATTGGCCACAGATTTATTTTCACTTAATAACTACACGCAACCGTTTATTGCCCACGCAATTTCCGGTTTGTCCCTTACTTGTGGCGCTGTAATCTGACGTCTGTCCAAATACATCTCCCACACTTCCGGTTCGCCCAAGGCGCGTGGAAGTGATAGTCTAAGACTAGTAGAGCTTGGACAGCTGTAGATAGTGACGTTAACGATTGCTGGAAAGATATGGAGGGAGAGGGAGGAAGAGGGAGGAAGAGGGAGGAAGGGGAAGGAAGAGGGAGGAAGAAGGAGGAAGAGGGAGGAAGAGGGAAGGAGAGAAAGAAAGAGAGAGCGCGAGAGAGAGACAGAGAGGGAAACAAAGAGACAGAGACAGACAGACAAACAAACAGATAGAAAAGAAAAGAAAACGTCTTTGAGAGAGAGAACAGAAGAGATAGGGAGAGGTGGAGAGAAAGAAAGAAAGAAAGAGAGAGAGAAAGAGAGAGAGAGATTGAGAGAGAGATAGAGAGAGAGAAAGAAGGTAAAAGAGAGGCAAAGAGACAAAGCGAGAAAAAGAGTCAGAGAGTGAGAGAGAGACTATAAATAATTGTATCGTATTTTATGTGTTGTCTGCAACGAGTTTTGTGTGTTTCTTGCTTTGTTTGTGTGTGTGTGTGTGTGTGTGTGCGT
>NW_004797346.1:1054655-1055772 GCF_000002075.1 Aplysia californica
CTCTCTCTCTCTCTCTGTATATATATACATATATATCTATCTTTCCCTTTTTAAAAATCTTATTTTCGCTCCCTTCTATAGCTCATTTATGACGTTTTCTTCTTTTGAAAACATTGCAAAGCCATTTACAGTCTAGCAAAAGTTTTCATTTGACTGTGGATTTTCTAGACAATGCCTAATCTAATACATGCATGGCTCTATCTGATTTTCTCGTTCGTCTGCTTGTCACACATCTTACAGAATGCACATTTTTACTTCAAGCTTGCCATAATACGAAGTGAATAAACAAAAAGAAATTCGCAATTGCGTAGAAGACCACAATTTTCTTCAAAATACCTTAAAAAAACAGCAACAACAACACGAGATAAGAACACAAGCATTGCAGGAATGCCCAGCGTTGACAGGGCGAGATGTGAAAAATGTTTTATGAAAACAAAAAACATGGGTGGTCGAGATTTCCAGACTTGTTTTCTCTTTTCAGTTCCCGTTCTGCGACAAAGTCAATTAAGCGAAAACATTTCCTGAGCAGAAGCTCTTCTTTCAGCGCTCACGCCCTCAGTCCTGTCTACTCACCCACAGGCGCTGCGAACGTGCCCTGTCCATACCAGTCGCGCTTTTGTTACATTTTCCCAACGTTGTACAGTTGTTTTTCGCTGCTGGAGCTTGCTCTTTTGTTAGAAGTGCGATTTTGAGAAAAATATTGTGCGTTTGCTATTATGGAATAGCTTGTGTTTCAGGTTAGCAAGATCACAAGAATAAAATTTGGACACCACTTGCTTATCTTTCCTATCATTAATGAATGACTTTGAAGAGAAAACTCCTAAAAGACATGGACAGCACCACAGCCGTAAATAAGATAATATAACTCTGACGTCTAACGTTGTGGACCTCAAACCATATCTCAAATATACATCTCATTATGAAAGGCTCCCTGACGTTAATTGGTAAGTGTACATTCTATTTTTACCGATATTGTTCATGATTTCTCAGGACAAGAATTGTTAGAACGAGATAGCACAGATTATAATGAATTGCTAATTTGAAATCTGAGACAATCTCTTAAAATTGCGCATTCTCCATTCATCTTTCCTTCTTTCTCTTTTTCCCCCACCCTCCC
>NW_004797346.1:1056280-1058243 GCF_000002075.1 Aplysia californica
GAGAGAGAGAGAGAGAGAGAGAGAGAGAGAGAGAGAGAGAGAGAGAGGGAGAGAGTGTGTTTATATTTTGCTGTTCTGCTGAAAAAAATTGGGGAGAAGGGATTAAAGTGTGTTGAAATAGAGCGCATAAGGTCAGAAAATGTGTGGTGAAGGCAACGTGGGGAGGTATGACAAAGTGGAATAAAATCTGAGGATTGAGGATGTTTCAGTTAGACGTAATACCAGTTTGGTATGTATGAGATCTTAGAGGATATTATTATGAAGACACATAAATAGCCAAAGCATGACCGAATTTTACCATAGTGTAGAGATTGTTTGTCCATAAAAAAGCTTTTACATTTTTTAAAGACAAACAAGCGCTATTTGAGTTTACTTGAAAATCCAAAGATTATTTATGCACTTTTCTCAGTGTGTTTTTTTCTGTTTTGTATACCACTTGTTTATTTGTTCTCCTTGGTTCTCCCAGGTTAAATTTTTCTCTGGCAAATGATAGGTAATCGGCTATATAGATCCTGAACATTTTTTCTCTGCTGTATGTGATGATACGAACCTTGATTTGTGATGAACTCTTAGAGTCATGAATGTATATGCCAAAACGGAACAGTAAACCTGTAGAGTAATAGCTCCTGTTTACGTTATTTTATTCTAATATTCGAAAACACTCCTTAACAAAGAGCTTTCTCTTTCCAAGGCATTTTAATTTTGACCTCTCCAGCCTCATCTACAAAAAAATAAACACTCACACACACAAACGCATACATACTCACACACACATACACACACACATACACACATACACATACACACACACACACACACACACACATATATATATATATATACACACGCACAAATACACACACACAACACTAACACTTTATCGATCACCTGAATCTATAATATATCATATTTTTCCGCTTTTGTGACTTGGAGGGCGTTCAATATGACCAATACATAAACGTAAAAATTGCCATTTCTTGTCTTTTGTACACTCAAGTGAACCTACTCAGTCGTAGCCATATGAACGATTTCATTCGTTTTATACTTCAAAGATCACTCGAGGTCCCTTTTAAGGTACTGGAAACCATGTATAAATACCAAAAGGTATATAAAATAAAATAACATTCACTTTTTTTTGTTTTCCTCAGGTTTGCTGAATGAAACAAGAAGACACGTAATCAATAACACTGGATACTGTGAGGACGACTGGCAAAAAATATCAGCAATGTTTAATTGTAAGGTGGGATTAGAATAAAAACTCCTTGCGTCACTGCATAGCCTCCTGAACTGAGTCAAATGCCTTTTCCTTGGAATCGATTATCAAAAGTCTTGACACTTGTATACAGTTTAGACTTTGGATTAATTCACCTTTGCAAGTATTCCTGACCACGAGTATTGTTCTCCATTAATTAAAAAGCGACATTTAACTAAAACAATAATGAATAACACATCGTCTTGAGAAAGATCGAAAAAAGAAAAACTTATTAGGATGCTTTAAGATATTTGTACTCTCAAAGAGTCACTTCAACAAGTCTCTGTCCACCAACACGCGAGAAGGGAACACTTTATATTTTCTGGAACTGGACACTCGACCTCATCCGCTGAACAACTGTATTCAATAAATCGTTCGGGATAGCCGTCCTCTGAGTCAACTCGTCACTGTGTCATCATGGCGATACACATCCCTGGGCTCATTGCCATCGTCGTCTTTTATCTCCTCATCGTTGCGGTCGGCATCTGGGCCTCCCGGAAATCCAAGCAAACAGGAAGTACTGCAGACAGCGAAGACGTGATGTTAGCCGGGAGGAACATTGGTCTCCTCATTGGGATATTTACTATGACGGGTGAGTGACACGCTGTTACAAACTGTTTGGTTGTTCCCTCAGCCAAAATGTGCCCGACCTGTCCATTTCTCATGTCATCTTCCTTGTTTTCTCCCCACCCCCCACCTTTCTCTCTCTCT
>NW_004797346.1:1064978-1072285 GCF_000002075.1 Aplysia californica
CAAACCAGGACGCTAGTCGGTAACTTGTAATTTTGTCAGACAGCCCAATTTTCAAACGCCGTCAGCATTTTCGGTCACCAGTGATTTTGCTTAACGAAGGAAAGAGCTCCATTTCAGACGCAGGATTTTGAGACACAGTATGGGGAAAGAGAGAGACGAAATGCGGGCCCCATAGAGGTGGGTACTTGGACAAACGGGAAAGTAACATCGTAATCAAACGTCAAGCTTGCTTAAAGTTGAAAAACCAAGGGGTGTTAGCCTCCATAACACTTATTGCTCGTTATGAATATAGAGGCTGTGTTTGATGGTACGTAGTCTCGACAAACAGTTCTTTAAAAAAAAATGTTGAAGAAGAGAATTTGTTTGTTCAGCTTTTTCAAAACATTTAATTCATCAGTCTCATTTAGGTAAGTACCGTTCACAATAGGAAAAGATGGATACAATATACCAGCATCTTCTCTTTAAATGGAGAAATGTTCAGCTGTACTCGGTCCTTTGGCTTGAGATTTCTTTTGCAAGGTCGTCATGCCATTCAAAGCATCGGCTAAAACTAATTTTAACCCCCCCCCCCCCACACACACACAGAACCCTAAAAGAATCCCCACCAGAACAAGTCCAGAGCAAACTGACAAAGTTGTCCTCGCCCCTACTCCTGCTGAGCCAGGTTTCGGCAAGTACTGAACAATAATGCCTGTTCCGTCTTTGTCCTCATTCTGAGGCGTAAGACTAGAGCGCCGCTTTTAATCAGACAGTTCTGGGCCCCACATGTCCCATGAGAGGTTAGTTCAAGACAGAGAACAAATCGCCTGTCCGCACTCACCTTGGTGCTCAGCTTTTCGAGAAACAGGCGGGAAAATCTCGCGTCCGCTTACAGTAATCTTACAAAGGCTACAAAACGTTATGAACAACAACCGTACATTTGGGGGGCAAGTCGCACTTTCCAATTGTTTTTGGAGCTCTTTAATGTCTTTAAAAGCGCTTTCTTTTTAGAGCTGTTGCCCCCGCCCACAACACTAACACACATACACGCACACACACTCACAAACACACACACACACACACACACACACACACACACACACACACACACACATACACACACACGCTCTTTTGCCAAACCTAGACACCTAAAAGTGTTAATAAAAATGTTACAGCAATAATATAATACAGGATAGATGATATGACTGTGCAAGTGATTTAAGAACAATAACCCCCCCCCCCTCCCCAACCAAAAAAAAACAAAAAACAAAACAACCCCACCAAGTACTCCCGCAAAAGTATTCTTTAAAGGTTTCTTTGGCTCAAAATTAGCTGACCACAAAGAAGGGCTTAAAGTCTGGAGCCACTTTTTAATCGATGCGAAAGAACCAATATAAATTATTGTTAAAAATGTCGAATGTCTAAAATGCCGTTCACGACAATGTTTATAATCTTCAATGCTCTACACGCATGGAAATTATATCATAAAGATCGATGAACCCTTCAGACAGAAAAGATCATAGCTTTAATGAAATACCATGAAATGTCATGGGATCATTATCAGACATACTATTCAACTAACCACTACAAGAAAATCAAAACCGTTAGAAAAACGTAAAAAAAAAATAATAAAAAGCGCAAAATCAATGACTACTGAAAAAAAGAGAAAACAGAGAGAGAGGGGAATGTGTGATTAGAATCATTTAAATTGATTGGGCGGAGGGCTATTTTTGATTCCGCATTGTTCTAACGATTTTGTTCGTAGGTCCTTTTCAGGTTTCTTCAAGATATCGATTTATTTCTGTACAGTAGTTCTGCCGACTTACGTGCATCACTGAAAGGAACAATAAGCACCAGTCTGAATGGGTCGTTGCGAATAATCGTGAAATATTTTGATATCTTTATTGCACAATAATGTTTTCTTGAAACTCAGTATTAGACCACATACTTTTTAGTTCATCTGGGTTTTTTTCTGTGTGCTCATGTCCGAAAATAGGTGTCTTTTCTGTGATATGAGCTGGGTTGAGTTGAATTATAATTGTTTTACGTTCATATTTGTGAATAATGTAGACCTCTATCTCGGTGGTATCTTTAACGAGTAGCAAATAACGTTCAATGTTATTCCTTTAAAAAATACTTGTGGAGGTGCAGCTTTCACACCACATTTTCAAAACATGCGGTTCCCATTATGGAGAATTCCGTCGAAAATAAACAGGCTGCGTGCGACATATGTCCGACGTGCTTTAGAACAGTGTGAATAGCACGTCTGGCGTGTCTCGCAGCTTAAGGGACAACAGGCAGACCATACAGCGACGCTGCTCAAGCACTCGATAATGCATGCGTTCATTTGCACGGTGCGAGCTAGGCGAGCTACATGTCAGACCTACAGAGCCACTCTTGGCCCTGCCTAAACAAAAAGACGTGCAGCCGATCAAAAGGACGTACAGTCGAATAAAACGACGCACTATCAAACATATCTTGAGTACAGTTCAGACGCAATGCCACGGTGAGAAGAAAAATATGACTTGCAAAGAAGACCTCACGCAAAGAACCGATGTCGAACTGTCGCAACGGTATTCGGGCGAAGCAATCACCCTACCTACATAACAAAGTTGTACAGCATTTATATATTGATAGCAAACCTATGCTGTCGATTCTTTCGTGGTTAGGAAAGGGAATGTGAGTGAGTGAGTTAGTGAGAGAGAGAGAGGCTGTGTGTGTGTGTGTGTGTGTGTGTGTGTGTGTGTGTGTGTGTGTGTGAGAGAGAGAGAGAGAGAGAGAGAGAGAGAGAGAGAGAGAGAGAGAGAGGGAGAGAGGGGGGGTGGAGGGGGGAGAGAGAGGGATGGGGGGGGGGAGAGATAGAGAGAGATACGGACAGAATGAACAAAAGAGAGAAATAAGATAAAAAGAAAACAGAAAAAGGCGAGTCAAAAACATTGAAAGATGGAGGGAGACTGATAGAGGAAACGGAAGCCCTTTATACAACGTGGCTGTAGAAAAAAGAGACAAGTAACAGAGTGGACGGTGAAAAAAGATCAATCTTGACGTCATTCTTCGCCTATTTGACTCCAAGCCTGGTTAACTCTTTGCTTGGTTAACTCGCAACGCTTCAACTCTCTTATCTCTTTCTTCTCCCTCTCTCTCTCTCTCTCTCTCTCTCTCTCTCTCTCTCACTCTGTCTGTCTCCCTCTCTCTCTCTGTCTCTGTCTCTGTCTCTGTCTCTGTCTCTCTCTTTCTTTCTCTCTCTCTCTCTCTCTCTCTCTCTCTGCCTTCTCTCTCTCCCCCTCTTACTCTCTCTTTATCTGAGGTATAAAAACGTCGACGATCTCCTCTGACAACATTTTTTTTTAATTTTGAAAGGGTTTTGATCTTTTGACTTATGCGATTGAATTAACAAAGGTACATTGTATAAGCATTTCAAAGTTAGGATTCTTTTTTTTTTCGTATTACACAATGTACTTGTTTTGAATAGCGCACTCTTAACATAGAATAATGGCGTTCTCTTTGCCTATCTCATCTTTAGCCAAGATTCTCTTGGAAGAGGCACAAAACCCACATTTTTATTATAACATTTTTATTTATTTAATATTGTGTGTATGCAATGTAACTTTTTCTTTTTACAAGCATTCCTACTGTAATGCGAGGTTATCTGTCCCTAACTAGAAAAAAAGAAGAATAAAACGGAATGAAAAAAGATCTACCCTACACCATTCCATATTATGTCCTCTGGAAATTATTAGTGTCTCGTCTCACTTCTGAAACAGCCTAGAGCTCTCTTCTTGTTTTTGACTTCCGCTACAAGCCCTCAATTAAAACCCAGATCTGAAGGTGTGATGGCTTTTTTTTGGGGGGGGGAGGGGGGGAGATGCCATTAGTACGAAGACAACGGCAGTCCCTTGTTGAAGTTAGAAATGGCTATAGCATCTTTGTAACCCCTGTTGGTTTTTAGTTTTACAATTTTTTAATTTCTTAATTTATATATATATATATATATATTTTAAATTTTTTTTTTTTGGGGGGGGTGGAGAGTATTGGTTTAAACCCATATTTCCCTGAACGTTTTAGTGTCCATTCATCCCAATCCCTTTTTTTCTAAACCCCTACACCCTTGTGCTTCTTATCCCTCTGCCCTTTTCATTTTCCCCATGTATTGGATGCTTTTTGTACATTCATTTGTTATCTTCTTTTCATTTGTCTGAACGAGAAAGAAAAAAGATCAATGTTTTGAAAATCAATTTAAGCACGGGGAATGATAAGGCCGGTGGGTGCTTGGTATCAATACGTATGCTTATCGGTGTTTGTATGTGTTTGAGCTTGTGTGTGATAGACAGATAGGTGGATAGCTGGATAGATAGATGGATAGATGGATAGCTGGGTAGATGGATAGCTGGATAGATAGATAGATATATAGATAGATAGATAGATAAATAGATAGATAGATATATAGATAGATAGATAGATAGATAGATAGATAGATAGATAGATAGATAGGTAGATAGATAGATAGATAGAGACAAATAGATATATAATGCTTGATGCTTAGTATAACGATTGCCAGACCAGCTTTAATGTGATCATAATAAAAGTTCAGCATTGTCAAGTTCAAAGAGAGCTCCCCCCACCCCAACCCCAATTTTCAATCATTTCCAATATTTACGTGTTACAAAAAAGAGACGTTAATATAAAATGAAGAAAATAAAAGTAAGGATTAATTCTTCCATTTTACTTGAGTAATAAGAACACGAAGAAAGACCCAGAGAAAACTCCTTCTCTTCTAAAACTTTCTTCACGGATATAAATTTATCAATTTTCCTCTACACCAAGAGACATTTCGAATCAAAATGGCATCCCAATACCCAAAGGAAATTAATCTCTAGGATGATCGAGGAGGTTATAACCCCTCATTTTATGGCCCAAAACCCACTCAAGACTCCAGAGATTCTATGCCGAACTGATCCAAGAGCTTCACAAAGTTCACGATCTAATAAGATTCTAATCCTACGGCACCGGTGATACGAAAAAAAAGGCAGATTTTCTTATGATCGCTTTCGTCTGCTTTGGCTTATGGCAAATGCCGATTTCTGATGTCTGAGAGGAAAGTATGAAATAATGGAGATGAAGCTAGTGTTGTTGGCTCCTTCTATTCCAGTTCAGTGTTACTATTTTTCCATCTCATTACAAAGAAAAACAGCCTTCATTCTGTCGACTTGTAACAAACTGGACGCCAATGACTACTCTCGAATTCTTTCTCACTGACTGATGTGCCTGTTGTGTGCAACGGTTCTCTTTTGAGTATTTTAAAAAAAACATTGCTTGTCTATCATTGGGAGGAAAAAATGACAAGTTAAAGAGACTAAACAGCCCCAGACTACCCCTGCCTTTGACTACATTCCTGCCCTTATTGATACAGTGCTTCAACAGACCGAAAGATGTCTGTGCGCCTGAAAGAGGCAGTTCCTCTGGCTTCTAAGTGAAAAAAATCATTTAAACAGTTTGTAAGAATAATGCATGTATAATTTCAACGCTATGCGTATTTAAGTGTAGCTTTTCTCTTCAGGAAAAGGAACCTTTATATTAATATACACGAACACTAATTCAAAACCTATCCTTTACACAATAATGAAATGGAATTCTCTGCTTTCATTTCTCAAGGAAAGAAAAAGAAACCACAACCATTATAACATTATTATATTTACAGAATTGCTGACTAATGCATTCTAATTTAAACGGTTGTTTATTTTTTAATCAAGTTTGTGATTAGCCTTAACAAGCTTAGTTTTCGCTATTTTCTAATTCATTAAATCCTAGTCGGTAGATATAATAATTGCTTCTGATGCTATTGCTGTTGATTTTTATTGCTGCTGATATTGATATTGTTGCTGTTGTTTTTGTTGATGCTGTTATTGCTGTTGCTGCTGCTGCTGCAGTTGTTGCCTCTGTACTTTTTACCGCTGCCATTAACTTACCACCCCCGCCCACACCCTGAACCTCCCTTTTATCGTATTTCAACACACTGAGATCAATTAGGACTCTGGGCTGCCTTGACTCTGCCTATTAGTGTACCTCTTTTTCAGTTGGAAATTGAACGTACGATCTTTTGGCTCTAACTAAAGGTCTACCGTATACCACTTCTTTTGTAGGTTTGTCAGGCTTTTGTGAACTGCTATTTCAGGGGTGCCTTGATAGTCGAAGCAGACTTTGTGCTGTTGAGACAAGAGAGGTGAGCAGAGTAAGCCTGATTCCCTATAAGGACTTATCGGTTGACATCCACCCCCTGGCACTCATATGACCTTTTGCAGTTGCGAACGTCGTAAAACCTTACTAAAATTAAACGAAACATCTTACAGCGCGAACTGCATTGCTTACACGTTTGCTAACTCTTGCTGCCTCAAAACGGACGTGACTGTCGATTTTGCATCTCTCCTTTTTTTCCCTCACTTTTCTTGTACAGACTACAGCGAAATCTCGAGAGCGGGAAGATCATCTGGAATCACATGATCCAAGACTCCGATTCTCGGTGTAATCCCAGCGTTACAATTTTCCCCCTCTCATCGGAGGAGCTGGCGCTGTCTGTAATCCAATCAAAGGGGGTGGGATGGGGTCATTAAACTATCGATGTATGATTACTAGCGTCAGGGAGGCGGGGAATCGATCGAGGGGGGACGGTGCTTTCTGCTGGCAGTTTTGGGAGGATGAGGAGAGGAAGAATTACACATAAAGTTGTTGGGTTGTGAAGGAGAGCTTGGAAAGGAGTGGGGAAATACATTGTACAACGTTGAGGTAGAATTCTAGCAATAACTACTATTCTCTGGTGGAAATAACAAACTGTGCGTTCTGTGGGTTTAGTAGGGAAAGGGAGAGTATGGAGGAACAGAAAACATAATAGAGACAACTGTGATATAATGTACAGCTGATTTTTTTTTTTAATGACTATCATTTCATTTATTCAATCCTTCAATTATCCATCCATCCATCCATCCGTCTATCCATCTCTTCGCTTTTTCTGTATTTCTGTATTTCTGTATTTCTTCCTTTCTTTCTTTCTTTATTTTACATTCATTTTTAAAGGGAGATGAGGGATGAATGACATTCAATTTGAATACAGACAAGCATATCGACAGGAAAAAGTGATATAGACAGAAACAAACTTTGCTGCTAAAGGGAACAATAGACACTGTAAATATGAACAGGCAAAGTGAGTATATGCGCTTATGTGTGTGTGTGTGTGTGTGTGTGTGTGTTGTTGTTGTTGTTGTTGTTGCGTGTCTGTGTGTGTGTGTGTTGTTGTTGTTGTTGTTGTGTGTGTGTGTTGTTGTTGTTGTTGTTGT
>NW_004797346.1:1075078-1076298 GCF_000002075.1 Aplysia californica
ATCATCATCATCATCATCATCATCATCATCATCATCATCATCATCATCATCATTATCATCATCATCATCATCATCATCATCATCATCATCATCGGCATCGTCATCATACCCATCACCACCATCACCACCACCACCACCACCACCACCATCTTAATAAAGACTATAAAATAAATGTGCTGCTGATAGAATAAAACATCTGAAATAATATAACACGAGACCAGCTTCATTTCTCATCATTACGAATCTTTATGAGAACTCATAATTCCAGGGCTATGTTGTTGTTCATCTGTCTATTATGTTTTACTATTGATCAGACCGCTTCTAGCACTCTTAATATTTTTTTAATGAGGAATTAAACGTCACCAATAAACCGAGATGACTGCTCTATTACTCCATGCTAGGACACAACTTTGAGTTATTACTGTCTCTTCAATGTCTTACAGGCTTTGTTGGTCGGGAAGAAAGCTCTGTTGTTGGTGCCGTAACAATAGGCTTGTTCTTTAAAAAAAAACCAACAGAAATCCTTCTTTTCTTGTTGCTCTGTTCATAAGATTTCTGTAATATTTGATATCTGTTTGTGATGAATAGACACGACGAGAAAAAACATCCAAGCCACTGTATTGTACAAGTGCTTACACACAGACACGCACACGCATGCACGCACATATACACTCACACACATACGCATACCCACATGGGCACATTCGCTTACATACATACCCTCTCCCACTCCTCTCTTCCTCACACACATTCACACACTCTTGATACTATTATGCTTACACTCACAAACATGCCCACACCCACATGCGGGTCGTTATAAAACAATTGTCCGCAGAAATGTATACGTCAGATCTACAATCAGTATTATGACAGCATTCCGAAGCCATTGCCAGTCTGATAGCGCAGGCTTTAGAAGTCAAACAAAAAGCTTATGTATCGAGCATGTAATTTTGTTTATGTGTATGTAGACATAATCTGGAAGTGAAGTGTATGCATTTATTTTAATGGGGGATTGAATCACTGGGTGGGTCTAAACTAAATAAAAAAGAGAATAATAAATAAATTATAAAAAGTATGAAAAGGTAAGTGGCAGGTTAAAAAAAATGTGGTAGACAAACACATGTACACACACGTACACACTTAAACACAAACATAAACACACACACACACACACACACACACACAGAGAAAGAGAGAGAAAGAGAGAGAGAGAGATCAAG
>NW_004797346.1:1076576-1078329 GCF_000002075.1 Aplysia californica
TAACCATTATTTAAGGAAAAGGTTAGAGAGAGAGAGAGAGAGAGAGAGAGAGAGAGAGAGAGAGAGAGAGAGAGAGAGAGAGAGTATAAAAGACAGTCATTACTCTACAGTAAAAATGGTGTGTTTCTAAATTATTAATAATACTGTGTGTGTCGAAAAAACGTCGAGTAACTATTTGTAGATGTAGTCAATTATAGATATAAATATCGCAGACCGAAGTTTTTCACCTGTAAAATACATTGTAAAGGCAACGTTGTTGTTGGTGTCTCCATACAAAAATCCTTTGACCTACTATACTACTTACTCACATCCAGGTCAGGTATGACGTCATACTCGAAAGGTGATTATATATTCATAGTTTATTCGAAGGAAGGTGGTGTAAATTATAGTTTTAGGGTTTAGCGTTATTTAGACAAGCGCACAGAAATATTCTGGCAATAATAGTAAACACTTAAACAAGCTTTCAAACCCAGTCTTTCGTACACTGATTCACATGCACGTGCAAATAGTTATGTACTATCTTGTTATTTGTATACGTGAGCGCACACGACTTTTGCAACACAGCTGCCATTGTAAAAAAAACAAGACAAATTTATTCCTGCGAGATGAAAAACTTAAAAACTTGATGGCCATTATTATTGCATTTTCATTGTCACCAGCAGTAAGCCCGTAGGTGCCCTATGTATCATGCTAAACAGTGGTGTGAGTGGCTATTGTTCTAATACCAAACGGCACAACCTTGAATTTGGCTTGTACTTGGATATGGAGTTTTGAGGGCTCTCCATCTACTTGACTAGGTCCTATCGGAAAAAGACGTTAAATTCAGAGGTCCTACTTCTTATTAATATAATGTTACAGTGTTGGAAGAGACGTTAAAGGTATACACCTATACACACTCATGGACGTTCATACGAACACTTTCAAATTCATATACACAAATCAACCGAAAAAACAACATGAGTTTTAATTTTGATACTATTCCACACACAAACTCCTAACCACACTGATTTTAACTCACGCATGGCATGTTATGTAAAATTAAATGTTTCAGTACAACAAAACTGCACATCATTCAAGCAATCAAAACGCATGGCGGAAAGATGTATTTGTAGCAAAAATTAGTGAGAATAAATCTGACGCCATTACTGTTTACAAAACAACTAAGGCATGCCTCTAGAACCCAGTTGGTATCTGGCTGGACTATGATGCAGATGATCGTGGTTCGAATCAACTATTTAGCGTTCCTTGATGTGGATTGATTTTGGAGTTTTCAAGTCAATCCACTGTCTTAGCTCGATCCTGCTGGAGAGTACGTTCACTTTAGAGGCCATTCATTCTATTGTCTAAGAGTATTGACATGGAAGGTGAACCAATACCCCGCATGCTACAATCACAAACCAACAGGATCTTGTTAAGTGGATGCTGAAGTCATGAATAATGCTCCCGAACAAGCCCCAAAGAAGAAATGTTGAATAAAGTTATCTAAAACACTGGAAATCGCTATTTTAAACCATGAGAAATGATTTAATAGAAATGTTCTATTTTTAGCGATATTTAAACAAACAAACCTACTAAGCATCACAACAACAAAAGAGCAACAGAAAAGCAGAAGACGTTTATAAGAGCAACAATTACAAAATTGCGTTAATTTCTTTTCACCCTGTTAAATGAGGTCGTTTTGCATGACGGAGCCCTTATTTCAGCCTCTCTTCCATTCCCTAGATTTGTGCTGCACTTGAATCCCTCCTCCCAC
>NW_004797346.1:1080321-1095321 GCF_000002075.1 Aplysia californica
AACACACACACACACACACACACACACACACAAACAAACACACACACACACATGGTTGCTTCACATAACGACAATTTCTCTCGTATACACACGTAACCTAACAAAGATTTGCGAATGCAAATAAAAATGCATGCACGAACGGAAGCGCACACCCTGGCACGTAGACCCAGACGCTTCGCATGCAAAAATAGAATAACGGAAATGTGAGCTCCTTGCCATCTCCAAGCTTAAAAACTGGTCCAAGTCTAGTAATCAGAGAAGCACCCACCACTTCGACTGATGACAAACTGTTAGCCAATACTGGTCTTATAATTGAATTTTCAAAGCTTTTTCCCCAATTAGCATAGATGCCCCTGGGGGAATACACTCCGTTATACGAGAGAAACAGACTCATTTTTGTACTCGCTGTTTTACTTCAGACTCCAGGGGTCGAGATAGCTGTTGTTTCATTTCAGTATTTCAGTTGGGGGGGGTGTCATGTAAAAAATGTGAAAAACATTTTATTCTAAAAATACTACATCAACAGGAGTATTATGTCAAGGTGTGCCATTTCATCATTTAAAGAAAAACAAAGAAAAACACCTTAAGACTGAATAAAACAACAAACAAACAAACAAAACCACAAAAAAATCAAAAAATCCGGTAACACAAAAAGCTAAGGAAGAAACACATTAAAACAAAATTAAAAACAAACTTACTTTGTTAATCTCAACTGCCGTCTATGTTATGTAAGGAAAATAAAACTAAACGATGCTGTATTCAGTAAAGTTGTGGGCTAGGGGAGTTAGGTAAGGTTACGGAGGACCCGTATTAATGCACATAATATGTTTGTTTCTTTTAAAGGTCCGCTAAACCTATTGGCATCTGTCCTTTTACCGGGAACAAATAATTGCTGAGCACTTTTCGTATCAATAAATAAATGGCGAATGTACATTACGTCTTAAAACTAACGTATTGGGCCTCCTGAAGTAATCTCTTCTTCATTAAAACAAAATATCTCATGAAAATCATTTTCTACACTCAAGTCCCTTACCAAAGTCGTTTCTAATCTTTCTTTCTATCCTAAGTGAACCACCAAACACTGTAAACTGTTCTCAGACGACCCTTTTGAATTATTTTGAATCAAACCAATGTGCACCCAATTTCGGTATTTGTGGACAGTTACCTACCTCTGTATCATCTCTGTTTCTTTTTTTTTCCTCAGCGACCTGGGTGGGCGGAGCCTACATCAACGGAACAGCAGAAGTGATCGTCAGTTCCGGTTTGCTCTGGTGCCAGGCTCCTGTGGGATACGCCCTTAGCCTTGTCTTCGGTGAGGGCATAGTTTTGTGGGTAGTGGAGGGAAATTATACCGCGGGTTGCTTGATTCTGTTTAATGGGACCGTTACTACTTCTCGTCTTTTAACATGAAAAGAATCCATTGTACAGGTCCATTGGGTTTCTCTATATTGCAAAACGTTTACAAAATATCCTTAATCAAGCAAGTCTTTCATTTTGTCAGCTAGTTTATATCTTTCCAAAATGTGCACCTGGGGCATGAAACCTCAGGCTAGGGCCATTAAATCTCCTATGCCTGTACTGGATATTGGCGAAAAACATTTTCAACTCACCTTGCCTCCCCCCCCCCCCCCCGACCCCACCCTTTCGCCCCACCAGTTTCCCCCCTTTTGCATCTATCTGTTCACTGTTTGTCCATCTGTTTTATCGTTCGGTCTATTTGTCTTTACATCTACTTCATTCGAAACATAATCTCTCTTTATATCCGTGTATTCCACTATGGTATCACCGAGAGAAAAATATATCAAAAGACACCTTTGAACACATTAATTATCAATACACAACCATTTATTGACCCTTACAATGGTTTCTTTGCAGGTGGTCTCTTTTTCGCCAACAGAATGCGCTCAGAAGGCTACGTGACCATGCTTGACCCTTTCCAGCACAAATATGGCGAAAGGATGGGCGGTCTGCTGTTCGTACCCGCGCTGTTGGGTGAGGTCTTCTGGACTGGCGCGGTGTTGGCTGCTTTGGGTAAGATTTGATGTAACTTGCTGCAAATGTTTTTAGATCCCATCAATGCAATTTAGTTCATTTTAAGGGGGCGGTTTTCTTCGACCCTGCCTGTCAGGACCAACTGAAGCTGAGGAGGATGCGACATTTCAGTATGCAAACGTTGTAACACCTGTCAAACCGAGAATCGAACTGGGTTTACTGCTTGTACAGCAAAAGAATCTAAACAGTACTCTACCCAAACTGTGGAGTTGGGAATTAAGGTTACGGTCTTAATATATAGCTTTCTGTAGCAACCTCACTCACGATTTTTGAAAGAATGCGAGGAAATTGAGAAGAGATGATAACTTGAAGCAGAAGAAAGAAACACAGAGAAAGAGAGAGAGAGAGAGAGAGAGAGAGAGAGAGAGAGAGAGAGAGAGAGAGAGAGAGAAGGGAATGGAGAGGGGGATAGAGAAAGAGGAAAGAGAAAGAGAAAGAGAGAGTGGGAAAGAATGGGGAAGAGAAAGGGAGAGGGGGGTGATGAGAGAGAAAGAAAGAGTGAGCGAGAGAGAGGGAAGAGAGAAAGAGAGAGGGAAGAGAGAGAGAGAGAGAGAGAGAGAGAGAGAGAGAGAGAGAGAGAGAGAGAGCGAGCGAGAGAGAGAGAGAGAGAGAGAGAGAGAGAGAGAGAGAGAGAGAGAGAGATAGCGAGAGAGATACCTGCCACACTCTCTTGGGGATATATGGTTGCTTTTAAGCACAAGGGGGCTATCCCGAAAAACGCTGTTATAAGAAAACCGAAGGTAAAGTTTTTGGACTCTTGCTCAGTTTTTTTAAAGACGAGGAGTTTTCCTTAAAACTAAAACCAAACAAATGTACACACAATCGAAACCAAATTTCTCCTATAGATCTAGGTAGGGGAATGCCCACTTTTGGTGTTGGTCAAGATTTCTGGAAACCCCCGAAATCTGGGTTAGCCCACTTGTTCTTAAAAGCGACCCCATGCATACAGAGAGAGAGAGACTGATCGAGACTTCTAACGAGATAGTGAGAGATTAAGATACGTTTGTTTACTTAGACCTGATCTCACTGACTCAATTGATAAATAAAAGTGTATGCATACTAACTATAATTCTCGAACTCCTTTTTTTGTATATAATTCTCAATCTCTGTCTGTGTCTTTCTCTTCACGTCTCTCCAGGAGCCACACTGTCTGTGATAGTTGAGATGGAGCCTAAGCCAGCAATAATCATCTCTGCTTGTGTGGCGTTGTTCTATACTCTCATAGGCGGTCTGTACTCTGTGGCCTACACAGATATCGCACAGCTGTTTTGTATCTTTTTCGGACTGGTGAGTTTCTGTTCTTTTAGACAATTGAAATATGAACTATTCTACTACTCTGCAGATGTATTGGCCATCTTTCGGTATTAACAGATAAGCTACTAAAATTACTGTTATTACTATTATTACTGTTATTAATATTATTATTATCATTATTGGATATTATTATTTTTATAGTTATTGCTATTATTATTATTATTATTGTTATTATTATTATTAGTAGTAGTATTATTATCAATATAATTATCATTATTATTATTATTATTATTATTTTTATTATTGGATATTATTATTGTTATTATTGTTGTTATTATTGTCATTATTTATTATTATTATCATTATTATTATTATCATCATCATTATTATTGTTGTTGTTATTATCATTTTTAGATAATAAAAACCGTTAAGGGTGTACTTGTTAAAAATGTCTAGGTTCGATCTTTACATAATATGTCCAGAATTACTTTCCTGGCATCAGCATGCAGGGGCGAAGTGTCTATATAATCAAATAATCACTGCTTCCCTTCCAAATTTTGAAACATTGTCGCTGCCAAATTCACCTCTAAACATAAACCTCATAAATTAAATGTAAAAGGACGTTCATAATCAACAATGAACAGTATGCCTAACATTCAAAAAGGTTTCACTGTCACATAAATAGCCTGCTCACCCCTCTTGGGCCACTCCATAAGCAGTTACAAGCTTTAATTAAGTAAGCTTAAAGTGAAGCTGGAAGAGTCTACCAATAGAGTTGAAGAGAACATGTCCATAGCAGTCAAAACTGTTTCATTGCCACAAATACCCTGTTCACCCCTTTGGGGCCACAGTTATAAGCAGTCGCAAACTCTGATCATGTAAGCTAACTATTACACTGGTCGAGTCTACCTCACAAATGTGAGGGGAACTAACTCCTAACAATCTCTTGACTGCTGCAAGGGCTTGCTTTTTTCCTCGACTTTTTACCGTCCTATATTCAGATCATGACCCCGATTATGACACCGCCCCCTGGCCGCGAAATGCTAAACAAAAACAGCCTAATGTGAAATTTAAAAAAAGGATAATTGTCATGTTCTACCAAAGAGTTAGACTCACGGGTAGATCTAGTACCGACATCTCTGCTTCTTTGCTTTGTATTTGTGTATTCACATCTAAAGTTAAATTTAATTTTAGTTGGAATTAATATTTAATAAGATACTTTCCCGATTATTTTGGTGGTTGAACATACAATATGAATTCCGGATTTGTTTTCATTCACAATTCACAACTCAAGAGTCGCTGCCTCGAGTAAGATTCTTGTGTGATAGTAATATCTCCAGGCCATGTCTGGTCCCGTTTCCCTTTGATTACCCTGTCAAACAAGTCAGCCTTCGCCCCTGTCTGCATGTGTGTTTCACAAGTTTGTGTTTATATTTTTATCGCGTTTCTCGGTCTTTCTGTTGGGAAGCTGTATCATTTTCAGCTTGTGTTGGCTGTAACAGATATGATCGGAAATCCGCCTTCTAAATGATCTAAGCTGCGTTCATTGGGGTGTAAAACACCTACCTAAAAATCTATATAATGATGATGTTTACCGGTGTTGTGAACTTGAAGAGTGATTAAAACAACAAATCTGTTAGGAAGACGTATCTTATAATACCTTCGTTTTCTTTTCCCAGTGGATAAGTGTGCCGTTCGCTCTCACACACGAGGCAGTGAGTGGCATAACCGCCAACGCTACTCAGAACTGGATCCTGCCAATCGACACTGCGGACATGCCTATGTATGTTGACAGTTTCCTGCTGCTCACGTTTGGCGGCATTCCCTGGGGGGTGAGTATAATCAAGTTTGTAACATTGCACTCTTTGAACCTACACCAAAATGCAAGTCGGTGGTTGGAGGGCGCCTCTAGTAGGAACTACTTCTGTTCTCTCCCTTTGAAATTTTTGTCTGCGTCTTACTCTTCCCCCCCCCCCCCCCACACACACACACACGCACACTATATGGCTGTTATTTAGTCGATGTGCTTCTCTCCACTGTAACAACAAAAAAAAAACACACAAAAAAAATAGAACCTTGGTATGCTTGTTGTTAAAATTGAACACTCTACTAAACTCTTTTGAGTTGTTTTTTTTGTTTGTTTTTCGAAAGAGGAGTGCAAATTGATACAACTACAAGCTGGCCAGAGCATTTGAACTATTTACATATACAGTCAGCTGACAAGACTGTAAGTAAAGCAACATTCTCCCTCGTCTGTTGCTGGGTGGTAGTATTTTTTATTGTCCGTGCTTACTATGATTCTGTCCAGATATCTCTTTCAGCCTTTTCTTCAACATGGTTCTATTTTAACATTAGCTCAGAGCATTGACTCTCACACTACGGGACCCTGATAATTACCTGTAGAAACAGAAGCAAGACTGGCTTGTCCTCTCTATCTCGACCCTAGCTAAATTGTGAGCCTACACACAGAAATTCGTATTACCTTATTAATATTGGTTGTCGGTTTTGTGAGATAATAAATGTTGAGCTTTAAACGGCTTTACCAACTCAGTAGCGTAATAACCTGAAGTACAGAATACATAACGCTAAAGATGAGACATGAGAAGTTGGAGTTTGGGGTTTTTTTTGTTCTTTATTTGGTGGGGGGGGGGGGGGTGAGTTAGTGTTTTACGGCGCTCGCAACTGCATAAGGTCATATGGGCGCGCGGGACACATTACACTTTTTCAGGTGGAAGGAAATTTTGAATTTTCCCCAGGTGGCGACCGAAGCCTACTCTTATCGATTTTAGACTACCAAGGGATCTTTAACGTGCGAAACTAGCACACGGGCCCTCCAAGATTTTTCGCCCTTGTCCGAGAAGGCTAGGTGTAGATATTTCCTAGAGAGCAGGAAAGGAGGTGAAAGGAGGTGAAAGGAGACAATTTTAGAGAAGAAAATTTTTCGGCATAACCCGAATTCGAACCCCGGACCTATTTTTTTTAAGGCCAACACCTTAACCTCAAGGCCATGAGTGCGGGAGGGCAGAAAAGGAACCTTGCAGTTTGAATCGCAGTATAAAGAGATGTAATTAGACAGTTAAATTGTATTTCATGATGGTTTCCCTTGAACAGATTATTTTCCTTTCTGGGGTTCGATGGGATGTAACTCTTCTTGGGATTCGGTGATTGTAGAGTGGTCTTTCTTCCCTCTTGTAGGCAAGGCTGGAATCTTCGTTAAGTTGAAGAAACAGTTAGCTACATCCTCTAGTTCTAGTGTATTAGGTTACAAACATACATAAACATGTATTATGTCAATGTAAGCAGTAAGGTTTACAGCAGTATAAACTGTTTGGAAATCGTTCGTAATATATTATCATTTTTGCAATCCTGGATTTTGATCCTCAGCAGTGGAGAAGACCATTTATCAGTATTGAAGTTCAGTACTTGCCCTAATAAGAGCACTGTTCCTAATTTTCTTATAAAATATCCTCCTTACAGGTCTACTTCCAGCGTGTGTTGTCCTCCAAGACAGCCCTCAAGGCCCAGATCCTCTCTTATATCGCAGCCGTGGGCTGTATCATCATGGCTACCCCTGCTGCCATCCTCGGCGCCGTTGCTGCTTCTACTGGTGAGTTTAGGGAAGACACAATTAAACGAGAAACTATTCGTGTAAAGCTTGCATCTATAAGCATGTCCTCTCTCAAAACTCGTAGGTTGTTATAACGTCACAACATTGACCCCCTCCCTCACCCTCCTTCGATCTCTCACGCAATCGCTTGAGAGTAACAAAAGCACAATCTACATAATATATTATGTTCATTTGGGCTTCAGTACTATTTACTTCAGTTGTTCTTTGTTATTTCATGGACTTCACTTTGACCCTTAGGCTATGTGCTCAACTTTCCAAATTGCATACCCGTGTGAACACATGTCATAAAACACACGAGCAGACAAAATGATTAAGATGTTTTAAAATAGTTTTAAACGGCCCCTTTGACACAAATTAGATCATTTCAGAGGCGGACTTAGACCCTGCTTGTCAGAAGCAGCGAGGGCTGAGAGGGATTAGACGTTCCAACAGAAAAAATGGAAATATTTGATAAAAATTATTACCACACAGGAAGCGAATTAAGTGGGTACACCGCATACACTGATTAAAAGTATCTGAAAAAAACTAATTTCAACACGGTGGTATATCATAATTGTAATGTTACATTCACTTCATACAATGTTTAAATTTTTACTTCACTCATAACCTTGCTCATTCTATGTCCACAGATTGGAACCAAACCAACTGGCCTGGCAAAGTGCCAATTCCCGCCGAAGACCTTCCCATGATCCTACCGATGACATTGCAGTATCTCTGTCCTCCTGCCATTACCTTCATTGGCCTGGGCGCTCTGTCGGCTGCTGTCATGTCATCTGCAGACTCGTCCATTCTCTCTGCCGCCTCTATGTTTGCTAGAAATGTCTACCGGTCGCTGTTCAGAAGTGTGGTGAGTTTAGGTTATCGTGGTAAAAACACATAGATTACTTCCCTTCCCTTTAGAGCTTTTAGTTTGTGCTTTTTGTGCTCATGTTTATGTCCTGCTTGTCTTAATCTTCCTAGCTTGAAAAGTCATTTTTTTCCGAAGTATGACTGGAATGAAGCGTACAGCGTAATTCTTAATAAGAGCTCTAACCGTTAAAAGTTTGGGAGCATAGGACATGGTGTGTCAAGTGCCACACGTTCTTTCACATCTCTTGTATACGAACCTATTCTGGTACTCCTTTACTAGCCCATCAAAGCTGTGACACCACGATCTGTATTGCATTTCATTGCTATCACAAGCATTGCGTGTGTGTTATACCGGATGTCTGTACTGCGTACTATTGTGAGGTTGTTGAAATTTCACGTTTATATTCATAATACTAAATGCCTGTATTTACCGTTCTGTCCCCCTCTAGGCATCCGAGCGAGAAGTTCTCTGGGTGATGCGAGTAGCAATCTTCGGAGTCACTGCCCTTGCATTAGTCATGGCTTTGTGTGTGGAGTCTATCTACGCCCTGTGGATTCTGTGCGCTGACCTCGTATATGTCATCTTGTTTCCCCAACTGGCCTGTGTGATATACATTGAAAGCTCCAACACCTACGGCTCTCTAGCTGGTTATGTCATGGGATTGTTCTTCCGGGTAGCTGGAGGAGAACCTGCCATAGGGCTTCCAGCACTCATCCAGTACCCGGGGTACAATTCAAAAACATACGCCCAACCATTTCCTTTCAAAACTCTGTCGATGGCCATTACTTTGTCTTCTCTGATCGGGATGTCTTACCTCACCAAGTATTTGTTCGAATCTGGCATCCTGCCTCGGCGCTTTGATATCTTCCAGTGCATCGTGAACATCCCTGATGAGCAGATGGTCCTCGCCTCACGGGACAGCGTGGACGAGAGGACCAAATTTGGCCTGTATGGAAAGGAAAATGGCGGCAAAGTCAACCCAGCTCTGAAATTCTCTAATGAGGATTTGATAACCACTGGCGAACTGGAGTCTGATTCTGAAACAGCTACAAGTGAAAAGCGTGGCTCTATCCAATGATGTTATTAGACACTATAGAAATGTATGGGGTAAAAGTTGAGCTGTGTAGCATAATCCATCAAATGCACTGATGTAAAATAAATAAATAAATAAATAACTGCATCATAATAATTAAAGTAATGTTTCAGATTGAAAGTAAAAAGTGTTTAAAGAGATAGTATGATATTTGATTTTCCGCCTTTGGCTTTCCTAATTGCAACATTTTCACACTTTTATGAATAGGATCTGCTGATACTTTCAAGTGCAGGCTGGGCTATTTATTTTAGATAACTTGATTGACAACTTAATGAGATGCTGAAGATGATTATGATCACTTGATATCATGAATGGAAAAACGTTGTATTATTATTTGATCCTTTAACGCATTCTGAAAAAGTAATGTACGTGTATTTCGAAAACCGCTCGATGCAAGTTACTTCATTTTGCCCTAATACTACTCGGTGTGGGTTTTTTTTTAAATCCACGGTGGGTTGCAAGAAAAACAGCGAGATATAAGAAGCAAACTTCTGCATAACAAGGAGAACATGCTCAAAGGTAACGGGGAGGGCTGCATGATTCGCCGTCGAACTTTCAGTTTAACCAAGAAGTCTAAGTATGACTGCCTTGTGACCAGTAGTTAAGTGTACTTTATTCCATTTCTTCTTTGTAATTTGATTAAACATTATTTGTAGTTGTCTAGGCGAGTTATGTATTGTGTGAAAGATAAGAGCAGTGCAAAATGAGACACGTTTGGTTCTGGGAATGTGGTCGGGTGGGAGCTCACCTTTTGTTCATATCAGGCTTGACCAAAACCATAAAAGGCGTCTCTGCTTCCAGACAAAACGACAGTTAAATATCTGCTTCGGATGATAACGTGCATTTGTATATTACCACGTTAAAAGCAAATGATCAAATGGAAGACGTTTAAAATTGGAACTTGTTACTTAAAAATTAGTTATTTCTTTGTCCTCTTTAAGCTCAACTGTCCAGTCCCGAAGTTAAAATTTTTCATTTATGTGGAAGGTTGAGTTTCGAAATACGCATTTTTTTATAAAACGAGGACGTTATTTTGTTATTATTTGCTCTCATAACAGAGCTTCTTGTACTTGGGATTCAATTTTACATGTTTTTCGGGGGTGCTTAAAACGGCAGAGTTGCTTCACATTAATACAGATAATCTATCCTTGCCGTTATATCATGTCAAGATTCAAATCTGTTTGCACTAGCTGAAGTGTTTTTGTCTGTTCAAATTTGTAACTTTGTAATTCCTCTGGCCTCTGTTGCTATTGTAACTGCTGCTGTTGATGTTTGTTTCCACTCTACTGGTCGTTTTTTTCTGACTGTTACACAAATTTAAATTATTTGGTCGAAAGCCCCAGACGATTGCTGTTTTTATCCCTTGATGCGGTCAACACGAAAAGGATTGACTTCTAAAGAATAAATGTGCCAACTGTGTCTGCTCAGTTTCGTTCTCGGTTTCGTTATTGTTGTTAATGTTGAAATTGGTGTTGTCGTTTGTTTGTTTGTTCTTCGTTTATTTTTACCCGAAGGCTGCACTAGTTTTACTGTTGGTGTCGCCATTATTAATGTTAACCTCCACCAGGTTGTTGGTGTGTATGTAGCAACGATAATCATTTATGGAGTTGCTGTCGTAAGTGAGTCTCTTTTTCTCGTCGTCGTTGTTCTGGATCGTACTTTTTTATAACGATAGTATAGATGAGATGGAAGAATAATATGGAAGAGGGCGAAAACAGACAGGCAAACTATTTTTGAAACTCTTGGGAAAATTTGCAATTGACGCAAAATGAATAATAATATAACACAGGGGTTTACAATTCGAGTGTTGTTCAGAGAATAAAATAGAGTTCACAAAAAACAACTGCCTGAGATTTGTTTGGAGGTGATATCTGGTTCGTCAACTAGGAAGGAACAAAATAGTGCGTATGTCAATAGGACTCCAGGATTTATAATTTAAATGTTCTACAAAAATTTGTTTTACCCATAAGTATAAAATAGATATTTGAAACCATAGTTCCTTTGCCTTTAAGACTTACAAGAGGCATTCCAATGATTACACTGACATGTTTAAAATTCGCAATTCACAAATTCTTTTTGTAAAAATAAGTATTCCGCTGCTAAAGATGCGAAACTTGTTTATCTTCTCTCAATCTTTGCAACATTTTCCAAACATTTATTACCCGGGATAACATTTCCTGTTTCTAGGAAATTTTGATACCGGCCAAATATTTGTAAAGGCTGCCTTTTTCGTTTCCAGATCTAACTCAAGGTGTACCATAGACATAGAAAAAAAAATAATCGCATTTGGTATGCTTGCAATGGGCGATATTAGTCATGTATGGCTTGCAAAAATACATATATACGATTTCCAAACAATTTTGTTTTTGGCTGGATTATGAGATTTTTACAAGTAAAATGAGGAGGACGTTTTGGGGAAAACCCCCTGTATGTTTGAAATATTTCTAATGCATAACTATGCGTTTTTCGCCTTTTTAGCATTGGCTTCAATGACAGGAATTTGAGTTGCTGTTTTAAAGTTTTGGCACTATATTGTGATAGAACCATCTGTAACTACCATCGTTTAGGACAATCCAGCGGGTATTCTGAGCAAATTCTAATGTTGTGAGCATTGTATAAGTAAAATGGGATACAAAATGACCAAAGCATGACGGCTAAGAAGAGGAAAATCCGTGTTTGTTTGTGTTTTTGTTGGGGTTTTTTTGTAAGTGTTTTACGGCGCTCGCAACTGCATAAGGTATTATAATCACGCGGGACACATTACACAATTTCAATTGGTAGGATATTTTGAATTTTGCCCGGGTGGCGGCTGAAGCCTACTCTTTTCGATTTTAGACCACGAAGGGATCTTTAACGTGGGATTTTTCGTCCTTGTCCGAGAAGGGTAGGTGTAGTATATATAATTATATATATATATATATATATATATATATATATAAATCATTTCTATCAGAAGATCAGAGTGTGGCTGAAAGACAGCAGTAATAAGGAGCCAAGGAGTAGCAGTAGAAAGGCTGCAGAAAGAGTCAGGAGCCCAGTGGAGGCGGTAAAAGAGGTGAAGGGTGGGGGAAGAAAGTGACCTTAACCTCTAGACCACGAGAGCCCCCAAAACCCGTGTTTGCAAACATGAACTGAAATTGTTTATTTCAGGGAAGTTTAAACGTTGATGTAATTAGCAAAACAAACGTGTAGAGTCTTTGTGCAGCATGATTGTAAAGCCATACAATGACGCTCATATGACCTTATGCAGTTGCGAGCGCGTAAAAACTCTACTAAAACAAACAAAAACTGTACAAATTATGATTTATTTATCTGGGTAATAATCATACTACGGAAGAGAGAGAGAGAGAGAGAGAGAGAGAGAGAGAAAGGGGTGGGGTGGGGTGGGGTGGGGGTCAGTACAATTTCATTTTTTTTAGAATTAAGACAACAAATAAGTCCCGAAATGAAATAGGTGTATGCAGTTTAACGATTTATTTTGTATTATACATTCCGTATCATCATGTATTGTACTTGTAAATGACATTTACAGGATCATCCCCAAGAATTTAGGCACACAAAAATGCACTACCGTTGTTGTTGTGAGTATTAGCTTTGCTTTAGTTTTTGTACAGTACTGTTTTTTAGTCAGCTAGCGTCAGACTGTACTCGAAGTTTCTTTCATGTTTTAACTGTACACCAATGCAATAGGCACTGCCCTTTTTCAGTGTTGTTTAGTCTGGAAATAGCTTTGTTTCCTTTGAGTCATGACCATGCACCAAATAAGATAAACGAGTCACAAGCCAAACAGCGTAGCAAGCATAAAAAATGATTGCTTTTTTTTCGTTGTGAAGTGTGAGCATATTTCTCAAATTTTGCTGTTTCTTTTAATCTGTGTGTTGTTTTTCACCTACGTAAATCAGGGGAAAATCTTTTGAACTTGCATTTCTTCGTCTACTTTCGGTGTGATTTGTTTTCCTAATCAGTCGCACAATTCTTTTCCATGGGATGGTAGGCGAACAAACCATTGTATTGTAACAAACTATGTTTCCAGCATACACCTTAGCACGGCTCACGGCGCGTTTTGTGTCGTAACAATAATTTAGCTATTTAAAAGAATGAAAAGTGTTTGAAGTCATCATCGGGCTAAATCCAAATAATGATTTGTTTCCTTCTGTCGTTTACCTCATTGATAGACTTTGCACCTACTGCCAGAAAGACTTCTGTTTTATCGTTATGCAAATCTAGGTAATCATTTTTGTTCCTTCAGTTTTTCACTGACATAATACTATTTTCAGCACAATGAAAATGTTCATAAATTTTGGTAGACATTGCTGAACCAAAAATTTGGGTATCGTCAGCATTGAAATTATACTAAACTTATAGTGCGGTCAAAAATTCGTGGAGCAACTTATCTTCAAATATCTCCTTAACGGGTGAATCAATGTCATCCATACTTTGCATAGCAGTTTGTATCAATTTGTCTTAACTAAATCATATTTTTTCTAGAACAAACATTTCTTCATAAATTTATATAAAATACTTGAAACCTCTGAAACACGTAAAATGGTATTGTTTACAGCATGTCCTGCTTCTCACACACATTTTGATTACGTATATGGCCTATGTCACAGTTCATCAACGACAATGTTTACTTGCAAAACTTGTTACAAAAAATTATTGCTATAGTGAACACATTTTTTCATTAATGGTTCTCAAATCATGCATTCAATAAGCATAATGTCTAGATTACAAAAACCTGACGGACTTGCTATTAAAAGTTATATTGCCCCAGCTGTAAACATTTAAAAATCTGTAGAAACCACGCACTTGAATTTTTTATTAGTATTTATTAAGGAATTTTCTTGAATACAGCTTGCAGGTGTTTACAAAAATATTAATCTGTTAAGCCATATTGATATAAGGCCAAGTGCAAAAATTGGAGAACCTATGTTCGATAGTTGAGGAGAATATTTGAAAACAAGTCGCACAACGATTTTTTTACCGCACTATAAAGTCATACTTCAGAATGGTATGTGGAGCTCTCTACACCGAATCGTTGCTTAGTCATGTGTTTCAAAGATTGATAAAAGAGAAACGGGGTCATCAGAGGGAGACAGAGAGAAAGAGAGTCATATAGGTAAGATTTTGAGTCTCATAGAGAGAAAAAAAGGTGGAAAGAGAACGTCAAATTAAGAGAGAAAGAGAGAGACATAGAGAGAGAAAGAGAGAGAGAGAGAGAGAGAGAGAGAGAGAGAGAGAGAGAGGGAGGGAGAAAGAGAGAGAGAGAAGGAAGTGGGTGTTTTACTGCTGTAGAGCACTTACAATATAATTTAGATTTCTGCTATTTTATATGCTGTACTAATTTTAAATGTGTCTCCTTTTGTCCTGAGATAGTAACTAGTTTGTGTGTGTGTGCACACGCGTGTGTGTATCTATGTGTGTGTGTGTGTGTGTGTGTGTGTGTGTGTGTGTGTGTGTGTGTGTGTGCATGTGCCTAAAAATGTGTGGATACACATGGTTATGTTCGTTCTCTGAATGTGCGTAAGCATAGTTCCAGGTTGCGTGCGTAAGTATAACTGTATGTGTATAGCATAATAAGTGCTGTGAATAGACAATATTATTATCGTGATATTGCATTATTACGGTATTATTTTTTATCCTATTGTTTTTGTGAGTTATTGAAATGTATTACTAATCAGAGTGTGTGTGTGTTCTAACTTGTGCCAGCACGCGAGTGCGCGAGTGTGGACATATTATGTGTGAGGATGTTTATGAGTGCGCTCGTTTAAATAAATGCACTTTAGACTATTCAAATTTGACTGGGAATGTTAGTATGTATTGAAGTATTTATCCTGTAGACGTTTCACTGATGATTTACTATACTTGCGCTATTTTGTACGATCTAATCATTCAACTAGACACGACTGTAATAAGGAAGGCACGGAAATTAACTCTCTGCTTTGTCTCTAATGACAAAAAGAGAGCAAAACGAAGACGTAATGAGCTGAACGCTTTCTAAAACTAACTCCAACAAGCGTATCCAATTTTGGAGAATCCTTTTTTCTGAAGTTATGGCTGTTAAAAATCTTCCCAAGGGCCCAAACTTTACAAGGTACATACCCTCGTTCTGAGAACTTTTAG
>NW_004797346.1:1097328-1098337 GCF_000002075.1 Aplysia californica
AGAGAGAGATAGGTAGAGTAAGAAAGAGAACCATAGAGAAATAGTATTAAAAATATGGGGAGTGGGTTTGCAATGATCGATACAGTAATGACAATACAATAGAATGTTATTGTTCAATTATTTTTTTATTGAAACGTTACTTTTGTGGTTCCTCATGAGGTATAATATAAGAAATGGACCATCTTGTTTGAACTATCTACGCCAAAGACAGAAGTTGTAATAATGAGTCAAAAGACTGAGACTGGCATGATACGATTGTAACAATACATGGAAAATAACAGTTTTTTTCATATTATATACTATAATATTATTATGTCCTACCCGGCGCTGGTGGTATTGTCTGTGCGGCTAACATATTATTATCCTGCTATGTGGGTTTATAACCTTATTTTTTATTTTCTTACTTACTCTCTCCCTACATTGTCTTGCGTTTCTGTCCATGGCCAACTTTGTATCCCCGGATGTTAAAAAACATATAACATTGTACAGGCTTAAGAGTTTTTAAACACTTTAAGATTATTTGAAAGGCGGTACCTCCAAATTTACCACCCCTATCTGATTGGAAAAAGTCAAAAAGTGGATGAACCTATAAAGACCAACCCAAGTTAAGGTCACCCTGCTGAGGATTCGAACAGGGGCCTTCTGCTTTGTAGTTCAGCATTTTACCAACTGAGCTGAACGAGCACGCAGCCCCCACCCCCTCCTTTTCCAGTGTTTTTTATGCATCCTTCAGAATATGAAAAATGGACATGAAGAGAAGCTGTTTCTATAACAACCCAAGTTGAGTTGCAGGGCAAGCAATGTGTAAGGTTCCATAGGTTAGTTACTACAGACCCCATAGGAGTTTGCTAACGTTCGGCTGCTTTCTACACTCAATAGTGTGTGTGTGTGAGTGTATGTGTATTGGTAATGTTTGCTTTTGTGCTTTGGAGACACAATCACAAAGAGACAAAGCCGCAAATTCCAACATATACACAAACACATACACTCACACACACACACACACACA